>NW_028167885.1:0-58006 GCF_964194135.1 Talpa europaea
CTTCTTCTCCTTCTTCCTCAGCTTAATCTACTTTTATTTCTGGGTTTTCGGCTTAACTTCTACTATTTCGCTTTTTCGGCTTCTTCTTCTGTTATTTCAGCTTTTACGGCTTATTCTTTTGTTATTTATGTTTTTCCTCTTATTCTCTGTTTCCTCTTCTTGTTCTTGTTGTTCTTCTAGTTCCTCTTGTAGTACTACATCTCCTTCTTCTTTTTCTTCATGTTCTTCTGTTTCTTCTGCATTTTTTGCTCTTTCAATTACATCTTCTTCTTCTGGTTCTTCTGCTTCTTCTTCAGCTTCTTCTTCTGTTTTTTCTTCTTTTGCTGCCTATTCCTCTGTTATTTCTGCTTTTTCGGTTTATTCTTCTCTTATTTATGGTTTTTCAGGTGATTTCTCCGTTATTTCTGCTTTTACGGCTTATTCTTTTGTTATTTCTGCTTTTTCATCTTAGTCTTCTGTTTATTCTTGTGTATTTCTGGTTCTTCTTGTTCTTGGAGTTCTACACCTCCTTCTTCTTTTCTTCATCGTCCTCTGTTTCTTCTGCATATTTTGCTTTTTCCATTGCTTCTTCTGCTTCTTCTGCTTTTTCATCTGCTTAATCTATTGTTATTTCTTGTTTTTCGGCTTATTCTTCTATTAATTCGCTTTTTCGGCTTATTCGTCTGTTCTTTCTGATTTTTCGGCTTATACTTTAGTTATTTCTGCTATTTCCTCTTATTCTTCTCTTTCCTCTTCTTGTTCTTGTTGTTTATAGTTCCTCATATTCTTGTAGTTCCACATCTCCTTCTTCTTCTTCATCTTCTGTTTCTTCTGCATTTTCTGCTTTTTCAATTACCTCTTCTTCTGCATCTTCTCCATCTTCTTCAGCTTATTCTTCTGTTTCTTCTTCTTGTTCTTCCTTTTTTCTAGTTCTTTCTCTTCTTGTAGTTCTACATGTCCTTCTTCTTCTGCCTCTTCTGTATATTCTTCTTTTTTTGCTTTTTCAATTACATCTTCTTCTGATTCTTCTGCTTCTTCTTCTTCAGGTTATTCTTCTGTTATTTCTGCTTTTTCGGCTTATTCTTCTGTTATGTACTTTTCCCTCTTATTCTTATGTTTCTTCTTCTTGTTCTTCTTGTTCTTCTAGTGCTTGTTCTTGTTGTAGTTCTACATCTCCTTCATTTTCTTCATCTTCTTTCTGTTTCTTCTGCATATTTTGCTTTTTTAATTACTTCTTCTTCTGCTTCTTCTCCTTCTTCCTCAGCTTAATCTACTTTTATTTCTGGGTTTTCGGCTTAACTTCTACTATTTCGCTTTTTCGGCTTATTCTTCTGTTATTTCAGCTTATACGGCTTATTCTTTGGTTATTTCTGTTTTTCCTCTTATTCGTCTGTTTCCTCTTCTTGTTCTTGTTGTTCTTCTAGTTCCTCTTGTAGTTCTACATCTCCTTCTTCTTTTTCTTCATATTCTTCTCTTTCTTCTGCAATTTTTGCTCTTTCAATTACATCTTCTTCTTCTGGTTCTTCTGCTCCTTCTTCAGCTTCTTCTTCTGTTATTTCTGCTTTTGCTGCTTATTGCTCTGTTATTTCTTCTTTTTCGGCTTATTCTTCTCTTATTTATGGTTTTTCAGCTTATTTTTCCGTTATTTCTGCTTTTACGGTTTATTCTTTTGTTATTTCTGCTTTTTCATCTTAGTCTTCTGTTTATTCTTGTGTTTTTCTGGTTCTTCTTGTTCTTGGAGTTCTACACCTCCTTCTTCTTTTTCTTCATCGTCCTCTGTTTCTTCTGCATATTTTGCTTTTTCAATTGCTTCTTCTGCTTCTTCTGCTTTTTCCTCTGCTTAATCTACTGTTATTTCTTGTTTTTCAGCTTATTCTTCTATTAATTCGCTTTTTCGGCTTATTCTTCTGTTCTTTCTGATTTTTCGGCTTATTCTTTAGTGATTTCTGCTATTTCCTATTATTCTTCTGTTTCCTCTTCTTGTTCTTGTTGTTTATAGTTCCTCATTTTCTCGTAGTTCCACATCTCCTTCTTCTTCTTCATCTTCTGTTTCTTCTGCTTTTTCTGCTTTTTCAATTACCTCTTCTGCTACTTCTCCATCTTCTTCAGCTTATTCTTACCTTTTTTCTGCTTTTTCGTCTTATTCTTCTGTTTCTTCTTCTTGTTCTTCCTTTTTTCTAGTTCTTTCTCTTCTTGTAGTTCTACATCTCCTTCTTCTTCAGCCTCTTTTGTATATTCTGATATTTTTGCTTTTTCAATTACATCTTCTTCTGATTCTTCTGCTGCGTCTTCTTCAGGTTATTCTTCTGTTATTACTGCTTTTTCGGCTTATTCTTCTGTTATGTACATTTTCCTCTTGTTCTTATGTTTCTTCTTCTTGTTCTTCTAGTTGCTTGTTCTTGTTGTAGTTTACATCTCCTTCATTTTCTTCATCGTGTTCTGTTTCTTCTGCATATTTTGCTTTTTTAATTACTTCTTCTTCTGCTTCTTCTCCTTCTTCCTCAGCTTAATTTACTTTTATTTCTGGGTTTTGGCTTAACTTCTACTATTTCGCTTTTTCGGCTTATTCTTCTGTTATTTCAGCTTATACGGCTTATTCTTTGGTTATTTCTGGTTTTCCTCTTATTCGTCTGTTTCCTCTTCTTGATCTTGTTGTTCTTCTAGTTCCTCTTGTAGTTCTACATCTCCTTCTTCTTTTTCTTCATCTTCTTCTGTGTCTTCTGCATTTTTTGCTCTTTCAATTACATCTTCTTCTTCTGGTTTTTCTGCTTCTTCTTCAGCTTATTCTTCTGTTATTTCTGCTTTTGCTGCTTATTCCTCTGTTATTTATGCTTTTTCGGCTTATTGTTCTGTTATTTATGGTTTTTCAGCTTATTTTCCCGTTATTTCTGCTTTTACGGTTTATTCTTTTGTTATTTCTGCTTTTTCATCTAGGTCTCTGTTTATTCTTGTGTTTTTCTGGTTCTTCTTGTTCTTGGAGTTCTACACTTCCTTCTTCTTTTTCTTCATCGTCCTCTGTTTCTTCTGCATATTTTGCTTTTTCAATTGCTTCTTCTGCTTCTTCTGCTTTTTCTCTACTTAATCTACTGTTATTTCTTGTTTTTCAGCTTATTCTTCCATTAATTCGCTTTTCGCTTATTCTTCTGTTCTTTCTGATTTTTCGGCTTATTCTTTAGTGATTTCTGCTATTTCCTATTATTCTTCTGTTTCCTCTTCTTGTTCTTGTGGTTTATAGTTCCTCATTTTCTTGTAGTTCCACATCTCCTTCTTCTTCTTCATCTTCTGTTTCTTCTGCATTTTCTGCTTTTTCAATTACCTCTTCTGCTACTTCTCCATCTTCTTCAGCTTATTCTTCCCGTTTTTCTGCTTTTTCGTCTTATTCTTCTGTTTCTTCTTCTTGTTCTTCCTTTTTTCTAGTTCTTTCTCTTCTTGTAGTTCTACATCTCCTTCCTTCTTCAGCCTCTTCTGTATATTCTGATTTTTTGGCTTTTTCAATTACATCTTCTTCTGATTCTTCAGCTTCTTCTTCTTCAGGTTATTCTTCTGTTATTTCTGCTTTTTCGGCTTATTCTTCTGTTATGTACTTTTTCCTCTTGTTCTTATGTTTCTTCTTCTTGTTCTTCTAGTTGCTTGTTCTTGTTGTAGTTTACATCTCCTTCATTTTCTTCATCCTTTTCTGTTTCTTCTATTTTCCTTTTTTAATTACTTCTTCTTCTGCTTCTTCTCCTTCTTCCTCAGCTTAATCTACTTTTATTTCTGGGTTTTCGGCTTAACTTCTACTATTTCGCTTTTTCGGCTTATTCTTCTGTTATTTCAGCTTATACGGCTTATTCTTTGGTTATTTCTGTTTTTCCTCTTATTTGTCTGTTTCCTCTTCTTGTTCTTGTTGTTCTTCTAGTTCCTCTTGTAGTTCTACATCTCCTTTTTCTTTTTCTTCATCTTCTTCTCTTTCTTCTGCAATTTTTGCTCTTTCAATTACATCTTCTTCTTCTGGTACTTCTGCTCCTTCTTCAGCTTCTTCTTCTGTTTTTTCTGCTTTTGCTGCTTATTGCTCTGTTATTTCTGCTTTTTCGGCTTATTCTACTCTTATTTATGGTTTTTCAGCTTATTTTTCCGTTATTTCTGCTTTTACGGCTTATTCTTTTGTTATTTCTGCTTTTTCATCTTATTCTTCTGTTTATTCTTGTGTTTTTCTGGTTCTTCTTGTTCTTGGAGTTCTACACCTCCTTCTTCTTTTTCTTCATCGTCCTCTGTTTCTTCTGCATATTTTGCTTTTTCAATTGCTTCTTCTGCTTCTTCTGCTTTTTCCTCTGCTTAATCTACTGTTATTTCTTGTTTTTCGGCTTATTCTTCTATTAATTCACTTTTTCGACTTATTCTTCTGTTCTTTCTGATTTTTCGGCTTATTCTTTAGTGATTTCTGCTATTTCCTAATATTCTTCTCTTTCCTCTTCTTGTTCTTGTTGTTTATAGTTCCTCATTTTCTTGTAGTTCCACATCTCCTTCTTCTTCTTCATCTTCTGTTTCTTCTGCATTTTCTGCTTTTTCAATTACCTCTTCTGCTACTTCTCCATCTTCTTCAGCTTATTCTTCACTTTTTTCTGCTTTTTCCTCTAATTCTTCTGTTTCTTCTTCTTGTTCTTCCTTTTTTCTTGTTCTTTCTCTTCTTGTAGTTCTACAGGTCCATCTTCTTCAGCCTCTTCTGTATATTCTGATATTTTTGCTTTTTCAATTACATCTTCTTCTGATTCTTCTGCTTCTTCTTCTTCAGGTTATTCTTCTGTTATTTCTGCTTTTTCGGCTTATTCTTCTGTTATGTACTTTTTCCTCTTGTTCTTATGTTTCTTCTTCTTGTTCTTCTAGTTGCTTGTTCTTGTTGTAGTTTACATCTCCTTCATTTTCTTCATCCTGTTCTGTTTTTTCTGTATATTTTGCTTTTTTAATTACTTCTTCTTCTGCTTCTTCTCCTTGTTCCTCTGCTTAATCTACTTTTAATTCTGGGTTTTCGGCTTAACTTCTACTATTTCGCTTTTTCGGCTTATTCTTCTGTTATTTCAGCTTAAACGGCTTATTCTTTGGTTATTTCTGTTTTTCCTCTTATTCGTCTGTTTCCTCTTCTTGTTCTTGTTGTTCTTCTAGTTCCTCTTGTAGTTCTACATCTCCTTCTGCTTTTTCTTCATCTTCTTCTGTTTCTTCTGCAATTTTTGCTCTTTCAATTACATCTTCTTCTTCTGGTTCTTCTGCTTCTTCCTCAGCTTCTTCTTCTGTTATTTCTGCTTTTGCTGCTTATTGCTCTGTTATTTCTGCTTTTTGGGCTTATTCTTCTCTTATTTATGGTTTTTCAGCTTATTTTTCCGTTATTTCAGCTTTTACGGCTTATTCTTTTGTTATTTCTGCTTTTTCATCTTATTCTTCTGTTTATTCTTGTGTTTTTCTGGTTCTTCTTGTTCTTGGAGTTCTACACCTCCTTCTTCTTTTTCTTCATCGTCCTCTGTTTCTTTTGCATATTTTGCTTTTTCAATTGCTTCTTCTGCTTCTTCTGCTTTTTCCTATGCTTAATCTACTGTTATTTCTTGTTTTTCGGCTTATTCTTCTATTAATTCGCTTTTTTCGGCTTATTCTTCTGTTCTTTCTGATTTTTCGGCTTATTCTTTAGTTATTTCTGCTATTTCCTATTATTCTTCTGTTTCCTCTTCTTGTTCTTGTTGTTTATAGTTCCTCATATTCTTCTAGTTCCACATCTCCTTCTTCTTCATCTTCTGTTTCTTCTGCATTTTCTGCTTTTTCAATTACCTCTTCTTCTGCATCTTCTCCATCTTCTTCAGCTTATTCTTCTGTTTCTTCTTCTTGTTCTTCCTTTTTTCTAGTTCTTTCTCTTCTTGTAGTTCTACATGTCCTTCTTCTTCTGCCTCTTCTGTATATTCTTCTTTTTTTGCTTTTTCAATTACATCTTCTTCTAATTCTTCTGCTTCTTCTTCTTCAGGTTATTCTTCTGTTATTTCTGCTTTTTCGGCTTATTCTTCTGTTATGTACTTTTCCCTCTTATTCTTATGTTTCTTCTTCTTGTTCTTCTCGTTCGTCTAGTGCTTGTTCTTGTTGTAGTTCTACATCTCCTTCATTTTCTTCATCTTCTTTCTGTTTCTTCTGCATATTTTGCTTTTTTAATTACTGCTTCTTCTCCTTCTTCCTCAGCTTAATCTACTTTTATTTCTGGGTTTTCGGCTTAACTTCTACTATTTCGCTTTTTTCGGCTTATTCTTCTGTTATTTCAGCTTATACGGCTTATTCTTTGGTTATTTCTGTTTTTCCTCTTATTCGTCTGTTTCCTCTTCTTGCTCTTGTTGTTCTTCTAGTTCCTCTTGTAGTTCTACATCTCCTTCTTCTTTTTCTTCATCTTCTTCTGTTTCTTCTGCAATTTTTGCTCTTTCAATTACATCTTCTTCTTCTGGTTCTTCTGCTTCTTCTTCAGCTTCTTCTTCTGTTATTTCTGCTTTTGCTGCTTATTGCTCTGTGATTTCTGCTTTTTCGGCTTATTCTTCTCTTATTTATGGTTTTTCAGCTTATTTTTCCGTTATTTCTGCTTTTACGGCTTATTCTTTTGTTATTTCTGCTTTTTCATCTTATTCTTCTGTTTATTCTTGTGTTTTTCTGGTTCTTCTTGTTCTTGGAGTTCTACACCTCCTTCTTATTTTTTCTTCATCGTCCTCTGTTTCTTCTGCATATTTTGCTTTTTCAATTGCTTCTTCTGCTTCTTATGCTTTTTCCTCTGCTTAATCTACTGTTATTTCTTGTTTTTCGGCTTATTCTTCTATTAATTCGCTTTTTCGGCTTATTCTTCTGTTCTTTCTGATTTTTCGGCTTATTCTTGAGTTATTTCTGCTATTTCCTATTATTCTTCTGTTTCCTCTTCTTGTTCTTGTTGTTTATAGTTCCTCATTTTCTCGTAGTTCCACATCTCCTTCTTCTTCTTCATCTTCTGTTTCTTCTGCATTTTCTGCATTTTCAATTACCTCTACTGCTACTTCTCCATCTTCTTCAGCTTATTCTTCACTTTTTTCTGCTTTTTCGTCTTATTCTTCTGTTTCTTCTTCTTGTTCTTCCTTTTTTCTAGTTCTTTCTCTTCTTGTAGTTCTACATGTCCTTCTTCTTCTGCCTCTTCTGTATATTCTTCTTTTTTTGCTTTTTCAATTACATCTTCTTCTGATTCTTCTGCTTCTTCTTCTTCAGGTTATTCTTCTGTTATTTCTGCTTTTTCGGCTTATTCTTCTGTTATGTACTTTTCCCTCTTATTCTTATGTTTCTTCTTCTTGTTCTTCTTGTTCTGCTAGTGCTTGTTCTTGTTGTAGTTCTACATCTCCTTCATTTTCTTCATCTTCTCTGTTTTCTTCTGCATATATTGCTTTTTTAATTACTTCTTCTGCTTCTTCTCCTTCTTCCTCAGCTTAATCTACTTTTATTCTGTGTTTTCGGCTTAACTTCTACTATTTCGCTTTTTCGGCTTCTTCTTCTGTTATTTCAGCTTTTACGGCTTATTCTTTTGTTATTTCTGTTTTTCCTCTTATTCTTCTGTTTCCTCTTCTTGTTCTTGTTGTTCTTCTAGTTCCTCTTGTAGTTCTACATCTCCTTCTTCTTTTTCTTCATCTTCTTCTGTTTCTTCTGCATTTTTTGCTCTTTCAATTACATCTTCTTCTTCTGGTTTTCTTCTACTTCTTCTTCAGCTTATTCTTCTGTTATTTGTGCTTTTGCTGCTTATTCCTCTGTTATTTCTGCTTTTTCGGCTTATTCTTCTCTTATTTATGGTTTTTTCAGCTTATTTTTTCCGTTATTTCTGCTTTTACTGCTTATTCTGCTTCTTCTGCTTTTTCCTCTGCTTAATCTACTGTTATTTCTTGTTTTTCGGCTTATTCTTCTATTAATTCGCTTTTTCGGCTTATTCTTCTGTTCTTTCTGATTTTTCTGCTTATACTTTAGTTATTTCTGCTATTTCCTCTTATTCTTCTGTCTCCTCTTCTTGATCTTGTTGTTTATAGTTCCTCAGTTTCTTGTAGTTCCTCATCTCCTTCTTCTTCTTCATCTTCTGTTTCTTCTGCATTTTCTACTTTTTCAATTACCTCTTCTTCTGCATCTTCTCCATCTTCTTCAGCTTATTCTTTTTTTTTCTGCTTTTTCGTCTTATTCTTCTGTTTCTTCTTCTTGTTCTTCCTTTTTTTCTAGTTCTTTCTCTTCTTGTAGTTCTACATCTGCTTCTTCTTCAGCCTCTTCTGTATATTCTGATTTTTTTCTTTTCAAATTATATCTTCTTCTGATTCTTCTGCTTCTTTTTCTTCAGGTTATTCTTCTGTTATTTCTGCTTTTTCGGCTTATTCTTCTGTTATGTACTTTTTTCCTATTGTTCTTATGTTTCTTCTTCTTGTTCTTCTTGTTCTTCTAGTTGCTTGTTCTTTTTGTAGTTTACATCTCCTTCATTTTCTTCATCCTGTTCTGTTTCTTCTGCATATTTTGCTTTTTTAATTACTTCTTTTTCTGCTTCTTCTCCTTCTTCCTCAGCTTAATCTACATTTATTTCTGGGTTTTCGGCTTAACTTCTACTATTTCGCTTTACGGCTTATTCTTCTGTTATTTCAGCTTTTACGGCTTATTCTTTGTTTATTTCTGTTTTTCCTCTTATTCTTCTGTTTCCTCTTCTTGTTCTTTTTGTTCTTCTAGTTCCTCTTGTAGTTCTACAACTCCTTCTTCTTTTTTCTTCATCTTCTTCTGTTTCTTCTGCAATTTTGGTCTTTCAATTACATCTTCTTCTTCTGGTTTCTTCTGCTTCTTCTTTAGCTTATTCTTCTGTTATTTCTGCTTTTGCTGCTTATTGCTCTATTATTTCTGCTTTTTCGGCTTATTCTTCTCTTATTTATGGTTTGTCAGCTTATTTTTCCGTTATTTCTGCTTTACGGCTTATTCTTTTGTTATTTCTGCTTTTTCATCTTAGTCTTCTGTTTATTCTTGTGTTTTTCTGGTTCTTCTTGTTCTTGGAGTTCTACACCTCCTTCTTCTTTTTCTTCATCGTCCTCTGTTTCTTCTGCATATTTTGCTTTTTCAATTGCTTCTTCTGCTTCTTCTGCTTTTTCCTCTGCTTAATCTACTGTTATTTCTTGTTTCTCGGGTTATTCTTCTATTAATTCGCTTTTTCGGCTTATTCTTCTGTTCTTTCTGATTTTTAGGCTTATACTTTAGTTATTTCTGCTATTTCCTCTTATTCTTCTGTCTCTTCTTCTTGTTCTTGTTGTTTATAGTTCCTCATTTTCTTGTAGTTCCACATCTCCTTCTTCTTCATCTTCTGTTTCTTCTGCATTTTCTGCTTTTTCAATTACCTCTTCTTCTGCATCTTCTCCATCTTCTTCAGCTTATTCTTGTTTTTTCTGCTTTTTCGTCTTATTCTTCTGTTTCTTCTTCTTGTTCTTCCTTTTTTTCTAGTTCTTTCTCTTCTTGTCGTTCTACATCTCCTTCTTCTTCAGCCTCTTCTGTATATTCTGATTTTTTTGCTTTTTCAATTACATCTTCCTCTGATTCTTCTGTTTCTTCTTCTTCAGGTTATTCTTCTGTTATTTCTGCTTTTTCAGCTTATTCTTCTGTTATGTACTTTTTCCTCTTGTTCTTATGTTTCTTCTTCTTATTCTTCTTGTTCTTCTAGTTGCTTGTTCTTTTTGTAGTTTACATCTCCTTCATTTTCTTCATCCTGTTCTGTTTCTTCTGCATATTTTGCTTTTTTAATTACTTCTTCTTCTGCTTCTTCTCCTTCTTCCTCAGCTTAATCTACTTTTATTTCTGGGTTTTCGGCTTAACTTCTACTATTTCGCTTTTTCGGCTTATTCTTCTGTTATTTCAGCTTTTACGGCTTATTCTTTGGTTATTTCTGTTTTTCCTCTTATTCTTCTGTTTCCTCTTTTTGTTCTTGTTGTTCTTCTAGTTCCTCTTCTAGTTCTACATCTCCTTCTTCTTTTTCTTCATCTTCTGTTTCTTCTGCATTTTTTGCTCTTTCAATTACATCTTCTTCTTCTGTTTCTTCTGCTTCTTCTTCAGCTTATTCTTCTGTTATTTCTGCTTTTGCTGCTTATTCCTCTGTTATTTCTGCTTTTTCGGCTTATTCTTCTCTTATTTATGGTTTTTCAGCTTATTTTTCCTTTATTTCTGCTTTTACGGCTTATTCTTTTGTTATTTCTGCTTTTTCATCTTAGTCTTCTGTTTATTCTTGTGTTTTTCTGGTTCTTCTTGTTCTTGGAGTTTTACACATCCTTCTTATTTTTCTTCATCGTCCTCTGTTTCTTCTGCATATTTTGCTTTTTCAATGGCTTCTTCTGCTTTTTCCTCTGCTTAGTCTACTGTTATTTCTTCTTTTTTGGCTTATTCTTCTATTAATTCGCTTTTTCGGGTTATTCTTCTGTTCTTTCTGATTTTTCTGCTTATTCTTTAGTTATTTCTGCTATTTCCTCTTATTCTTCTGTCTCCTCTTCTTGATCTTGTTGTTTATAGTTCCTCAGTTTCTTGTAGTTCCACATCTCCTTCTTCTTCTTCATCTTCTGTTTCTTCTGCATTTTCTACTTTTTCAATTACCTCTTCTTCTGCATCTTCTCCATCTTCTTCAGCTTATTCTTTTTTTTCTGCTTTTTCATCTTATTCTTCTGTTTCTTCTTCTTGTTCTTCCTTTTTTCTAGTTCTTTCTCTTCTTGTAGTTCTACATCTGCTTCTTCTTCAGCCTCCTCTGTATATTCTGATTTTTTTTCTTTTTCAATTACATCTTCTTCTGATTCTTCTGCTTCTTCTTCTTCAGGTTATTCTTCTGTTATTTCTGCTTTTTTCGGCTTATTCGTCTGTTATGTACTTTTTCCTATTGTTCTTATGTTTCTTCTTCTTGTTCTTCTTGTTCTTCTAGTTGCTTGTTCTTTTTGTAGTTTACATCTCCTTCATTTTCTTCATCCTGTTCTGTTTCTTCTGCATATTTTGCTTTTTTAATTACTTCTTTTTCTGCTTCTTCTCCTTCTTCCTCAGCTTAATCTACATTTATTTCTGGGTTTTCGGCTTAACTTCTACTATTTCGCTTTTCGGCTTATTCTTCTGTTATTTCAGCTTTTACGGCTTATTCTTTGGTTATTTCTGTTTTTCCTCTTATTCTTCTGTTTCCTCTTCTTGTTCTTGTTGTTCTTCTAGTTCCTCTTGTAGTTCTACAACTCCTTCTTCTTTTTCTTCATCTTCTTCTGTTTCTTCTGCAATTTTGGTCTTTCAATTACATCTTCTTCTTCTGGTTCTTCTGCTTCTTCTTTAGCTTATTCTTCTGTTATTTCTGCTTTTGCTGCTTATTGCTCTATTATTTCTGCTTTTTCGGCTTATTCTTCTCTTATTTATGGTTTGTCAGCTTATTTTTCCGTTATTTCTGCTTTACGGCTTATTCTTTTGTTATTTCTGCTTTTTCATCTTAGTCTTCTGTTTATTCTTGTGTTTTTCTGGTTCTTCTTGTTCTTGGAGTTCTACACCTCCTTCTTCTTTTTCTTCATCGTCCTCTGTTTCTTCTGCATATTTTGCTTTTTCAATTGCTTCTTCTGCTTCTTCTGCTTTTTCCTCTGCTTAATCTACTGTTATTTCTTGTTTCTCGGGTTATTCTTCTATTAATTCGCTTTTTCGGCTTATTCTTCTTTTCCTTCTGATTTTTAGGCTTATACTTTAGTTATTTCTGCTATTTCCTCTTATTCTTCTGTCTCTTCTTCTTGTTCTTGTTGTTTATAGTTCCTCAGTTTCTTGTAGTTCCACATCTCCTTCTTCTTCATCTTCTGTTTCTTCTGCATTTTCTGCTTTTTCAATTACCTCTTCTTCTGCATCTTCTCCATCTTCTTCAGCTTATTCTTGTTTTATCTGCTTTTTCGTCTTATTCTTCTGTTTCTTCTTCTTGTTCTTCCTTTTTTTCTAGTTCTTTCTCTTCTTGTAGTTCTACATCTCCTTCTTCTTCAGCCTCTTCTGTATATTCTGATTTTTTTGCTTTTTCAATTACATCTTCCTCTGATTCTTCTGTTTCTTCTTCTTCAGGTTATTCTTCTGTTATTTCTGCTTTTTCGGCTTATTCTTCTGTTATGTACTTTTTCCTCTTGTTCTTATGTTTCTTCTTCTTATTCTTCTTGTTCTTCTAGTTGCTTGTTCTTTTTGTAGTTTACATCTCCTTCATTTTCTTCATCCTGTTCTGTTTCTTCTGCATATTTTGCTTTTTTAATTACTTCTTCTTCTGCTTCTTCTCCTTCTTCCTCAGCTTAATCTACTTTTATTTCTGGGTTTTCGGCTTAACTTCTACTATTTCGCTTTTTCGGCTTATTCTTCTGTTATTTCAGCTTTTACGGCTTATTCTTTGGTTATTTCTGTTTTTCCTCTTATTCTTCTGTTTCCTCTTTTTGTTCTTGTTGTTCTTCTAGTTCCTCTTCTAGTTCTACATCTCCTTCTTCTTTTTCTTCATCTTCTGTTTCTTCTGCATTTTTTGCTCTTTCAATTACATCTTCTTCTTCTGGTTCTTCTGCTTCTTCTTCAGCTTATTCTTCTGTTATTTCTGCTTTTGCTGCTTATTCCTCTGTTATTTCTGCTTTTTCGGCTTATTCTTCTCTTATTTATGGTTTTTCAGCTTATTTTTCCTTTATTTCTGCTTTTACGGCTTATTCTTTTGTTATTTCTGCTTTTTCATCTTAGTCTTCTGTTTATTCTTGTGTTTTTCTGGTTCTTCTTGTTCTTGGAGTTTTACACATCCTTCTTCTTTTTCTTCATCGTCCTCTGTTTCTTCTGCATATTTTGCTTTTTCAATGGCTTCTTCTGCTTTTTCCTCTGCTTAGTCTACTGTTATTTCTTCTTTTTTGGCTTATTCTTCTATTAATTCGCTTTTTCGGGTTATTCTTCTGTTCTTTCTGATTTTTCGGCTTATTCTTTAGTTATTTCTGCTATTTCCTCATATTCTTCTGTTTCCTCTTCTTGTTCTTGTTGTTTATAGTTCCTCATTTTTTTGTTGTAGTTCTACATCTCCTTCTTCTTCTTCATCTTCTGTTTCCTCTGCATTTTCTGCTTTTTCAATTTCCTCTTCTGCTTCTTCTCCATCTTCTTCAGCTTATCCTTCTGTTTTTTTCTGCTTTTTCGTCTTATTCTTCTGTTTCTCCTTCTTATTCTTCCTTTTTTCTAGTTCTTTCTCTTCTTGTAGTTCTACATGTCCTTCTTCTTCAGCCTCTTCTGTATATTCTGATTTCTTTGCTTTTTCAATTACATCTTCTTCTGATTCTTCTGCTTCCTCTTCTTCACGTTATTCTTCTGTTATTTCTGCTTTTTCGGCTTATTCTTCTGTTATGTACTTTTTCCTCTTGTTATTATGTTTCTTCTTCTTGTTCGTCTTGTTCTTCTAGTTGCCAGTTCTTGTTGTAGTTTACATCTCCTTCATTTTCTTCATCCTGTTCTGTTTCTTCTGCACATTTTGCTTTTTTAATTACTTCTTCTTCTGCTTCTTCTCCTTCTTCCTCACCTTAATCTACTTTTATTTCTGGGTTTTCAGTTTAACTTCTACTATTTCGCTTTTTCGGCATCTTCTTCTGTTATTTCAGCTTTTACGGCTTATTCTTTGGTTATTTCTGTTTTTCCTCTTATTCTTCTGTTTCCTCTTCTTGTTGTTGTTGTTCTTCTAGTTCCTCTTGTAGTTCTACATCTCCTTCTTCTCTTTCTTCATCTCCTTCTGTTTCTTCTGCATTTTTTGCTCTTTCAATTACTTCTTCTTCTTCTGGTTCTTCTGCTTCTTCTTCAGCTCATTCTTCTGTTATTTCTGCTTTTGCTGCTTATTCCTCTGTTATTTCTGCTTTTTCGGCTTATTCTTCTCTTATTTATGGTTTTACAGCTTATTTTTCCGTTATTTCTGCTTTTACGGCTTATTCTTTTGTTATTTCTGCTTTTTCATCTTAGTCTTCTGTTTATTCTTGTGTTTTTCTGGTTCTTCTTGTTCTTGGAGTTCTACACCTCCTTCTTCTTTTTCTTCATCGTCCTCTGTTTCTTCTGCATGTTGTGCTTTTCAATTGCTTCTTCTTCTGCTTCTTCTCCTTCTTCCTCACCTTAATCTACTTTTATTTCTGGGTTTTCGGCTTAACTTCTACTATTTCGCTTTTTCAGCTTCTTACTCTGTTATTTCAGCTTTTACGGCTTATTCTTTGGTTATTTCTGTTTTTCCTCTTATTCTTCTGTTTCCTCTTCTTGTTCTTGTTGTTCTTCTAGTTCCTCTTGTAGTTCTACATCTCCTTCTTCTCTTTCTTCATCTCCTTCTGTTTCTTCTGCAGTTTTTGCTCTTTCAATTACATCTTCTTCTTCTGGTTCTTCTGCTTCTTCTTCAGCTTATTCTTCTGTTATTTCTGCTTTTGCTGCTTATTCCTCTATTATTTCTGCTTTTTCGGCTTATTCTTCTCTTATTTATGGTTTTTCAGCTTATTTTTCCGTTATTTCTGCTTTTACGGCTTATTGTTTTGTTATTTCTGCTTTTTCATCTTAGTCTTCTGTTTATTCTTGTGTTTTTCTGGTTCTTCTTGTTCTTGGAGTTCTACACCTCCTTCTTCTTTTTCTTCATCGTCCTCTGTTTCTTCTGCATATTTTGCTTTTTCAATTGCTTCTTCTGCTTTTTCCTCTGCTTAATCTACTGTTATTTCTTGTTTTGCGGCTTACTCTTCTATTAATTCGCTTTTTCGGCTTATTCTTCTGTTCTTTCTGATTTTTCGGCCTATTCTTTTGTTATTTCTGTTTTTCCTCTTATTCTTCTGTTTCCTCTTCTTGTTCTTGTTGTTCTTCTAGTTCTTCTTATAGTTCTACATCTCCTTCTTCTTTTTCTTCATCTTCTTCTGTTTCTTCTGCATTTTTTGCTCTTTCAATTACATCTTCTTCTTCTGGTTCTTGTGCTTCTTCTTCAGCATATTCTTCTGTTATTTCTGCTTTTGCTGCTTTTTCCTCTGTTATTTCTGCTTTTTCGGCTTATTCTTCTCTTATTTATGGTTTTTCAGCTTATTTTTCCGTTATTTCTGCTTTTACGGCTTATTCTTTTGTTATTTCTGCTTTTTCATCTTAGCCTTCTGTTTATTCTTGTGTTTTTCTGGTTCTTCTTGTTCTTGGAGTTCTACACCTCCTTCTTCTTTTTCTTCATTGTCCTCTGTTTCTTCTGCATATTTTGCTTTTTCAATTGCTTCTTCTGCTTCTTCTACTTTTTCCTCTGCTTAATCTACTGTTATTTCTTGTTTTTCGGCTTATTCTTCTATTAATTCGCTTTTTCGGCTTATTCTTCTGTTATTTCTGATTTTTCGGCTTATTCTTTAGTTATTTCTGCTATTTACTCTTATTCTTCTGTCTCCTCTTCTTGTTCTTGTTGTTTATAGTTCCTTATTTTCTTGTTGTAGTTCTACATCTGCTTCTTCTTCTTCATCTTCTGTTTCTTCTGCATTTTCTGCTTTTTAATTACCTCTTCTTCTGCATCTTCTCCATCTTCTTCAGCTTATTCTTCTGTTTCTTCTGCTTTTTCGTCTTATTCTTCTTTTGATAGTTCTTGCTCTTCCTTTTTTCTAGTTCTTTCTCTTCTTGTAGTTCTACATGTCCTTCTTCTTCAGCCTCTTCGGTATATTCTGATTTTTTTGCTTTTTCAATTACATCTTCTTCTGATTCTTCTGCTTCTTCTTATCAGGTTATTCTTCTGTTATTTCTGCTTTTTCGCCTTTTCTTCTGTTATGTTCTTTTTCCTCATATTCTTATGTTTCATCTTCTTGTTCTTCTTGTTCTTCTAGTTGCTTGTTCTTGTTGTAGTTCTACATCTCCTTCATTTTCTTCATCTTCTTCTGTTTCTTCTGCATATTTTGCTTTTTTAATTACTTCTTCTTCTGCTTCTTCTCCTTCTTTCAGCTTAATCTACTTTTATTTCTGGGTTTTCGGCTTAACTTCTACTATTTCGCTTTTTCGGCTTATTCTTCTGTTATTTCAGCTTTTATGGCTTATTCTTTCGTTAATTCTGTTTTTCCTCTTATTCTTCTTTTTCCTCTTCTTGTTCTTGTTGTTCTTCCAGTTCCTCTTATAGTTCTACATCTCCTTCTTCTTCTTCATCTTCTTCTGTTTCTCTGCCTTTTTTGCTCTTTCAATTATATCTTCTTCTTCTGGTTCTTCTGCTTCTTCTTCAGCTCATTCTTCTGTTATTTCTGCTTTTGCTGCTTATTCCTCTGTTATTTCTGCTTTTTCGGCTTATTCTTCTCTTATTTATGGTTTTACAGCTTATTTTTCCGTTATTTCTGCTTTTACGGCTTATTCTTTTGTTATTTCTGCTTTTTCATCTTAGTCTTCTGTTTATTCTTGTGTTTTTCTGGTTCTTCTTGTTCTTGGAGTTCTACACCTCCTTCTTCTTTTTCTTCATCGTCCTCTGTTTCTTCTGCATGTTGTGCTTTTCAATTGCTTCTTCTTCTGCTTCTTCTCCTTCTTCCTCACCTTAATCTACTTTTATTTCTGGGTTTTCGGCTTAACTTCTACTATTTCGCTTTTTCAGCTTCTTACTCTGTTATTTCAGCTTTTACGGCTTATTCTTTGGTTATTTCTGTTTTTCCTCTTATTCTTCTGTTTCCTCTTCTTGTTCTTGTTGTTCTTCTAGTTCCTCTTGTAGTTCTACATCTCCTTCTTCTCTTTCTTCATCTCCTTCTGTTTCTTCTGCAGTTTTTGCTCTTTCAATTACATCTTCTTCTTCTGGTTCTTCTGCTTCTTCTTCAGCTTATTCTTCTGTTATTTCTGCTTTTGCTGCTTATTCCTCTATTATTTCTGCTTTTTCGGCTTATTCTTCTCTTATTTATGGTTTTTCAGCTTATTTTTCCGTTATTTCTGCTTTTACGGCTTATTGTTTTGTTATTTCTGCTTTTTCATCTTAGTCTTCTGTTTATTCTTGTGTTTTTCTGGTTCTTCTTGTTCTTGGAGTTCTACACCTCCTTCTTCTTTTTCTTCATCGTCCTCTGTTTCTTCTGCATATTTTGCTTTTTCAATTGCTTCTTCTGCTTTTTCCTCTGCTTAATCTACTGTTATTTCTTGTTTTGCGGCTTACTCTTCTATTAATTCGCTTTTTCGGCTTATTCTTCTGTTCTTTCTGATTTTTCGGCCTATTCTTTTGTTATTTCTGTTTTTCCTCTTATTCTTCTGTTTCCTCTTCTTGTTCTTGTTGTTCTTCTAGTTCTTCTTATAGTTCTACATCTCCTTCTTCTTTTTCTTCATCTTCTTCTGTTTCTTCTGCATTTTTTGCTCTTTCAATTACATCTTCTTCTTCTTGTTTTTCTGCTTCTTCTTCAGCTTATTCTTCTGTTATTTCTGATTTTGCTGCTTATAGCTCTGTTATTTCTGCTTTTTCGGCTTATTCTTCTCTTATTTATGGTTTTTCAGCTTATTTTTCCGTTATTTCTGCTTTTACGGCTTATTCTTTTGTAATTTATGCTTTTACATTTTATTCTTCTGTTTATTCTTGTGTTTTTCTGGTTCTTCTTGTTCTTGGAGTTCTACACCTCCTTCTTCTTTTTCTTCATCGTCCTCTGTTTCTTCTGCATATTTTGCTTTTTCAATTGCTTCTTCTGCTTCTTCTGCTTTTTCCTCTGCTCTAATCTACTGTTATTTCTTGTTTTTCGGCTTATTCTTCTATAAATTTGCTTTTTCGGCATATTCTTCTCTTCTTTCTGATTTTTCGGCTTATTCTTTAGTTATTTCTGCTATTTCCTCTTATTCTTCTGTCTCCTCTTCTTGTTCTTGTTGTCTATAGTTCCTCATTTTCTTGTTGTAGTTCTACATCTCTTTCTTCTTCATCATCTTTTGTTTCTTCTGCATTTTCTGCTTTTTCAATTACCTCTTTTCTGCATCTTCTCCATCTTCTTCAGCTTATTCTTCTGTTTTTTCTGCTTTTTCATCTTATTCTTCTGTTTCTTCTTCTTGTTCTTCCTTTTTTCTAGTTCTTTCTCTTCTTGTAGTTCTACATCTCCTTCTTCTTCAGCCTCTTCTGTATATTCTGATTTTTTTGCTTTTTCAATTACATCTTCTTCTGATTCTTCTGCCTCTTCTTCTTCAGGTTAGTCTTCTGTTATTTCTGCTTTTTCGGCTTATTCTTCTGTTATGTACTTTATCCTCTAATTCTTATGTTTCTTCTTCTTGTTCTTCTTGTTCTTCTAATTGCCTGTTCTTGTTGTAGTTTACATCTCCTTCATTTTCTTCGTCTTCTTTCTGTTTCTTCTGCATAGTTTGCTTTTTTAATTACTTCTTCTTCTGCTTCTTCTCCTTCTTCCTCAGCTTCATCTACTTTTATTTCTGGGTTTTCGGCTTAACTTCTACTATTTCGCTTTTTCGGCTCATTCTTCTGTTATTTCAGCTTTTACGGCTTATTCTTTTGTTATTTCTGTTTTTCCTCTTATTCTTCTGTTTCCTCTTCTTCTTGTTGTTGTTCTTCTAGTTCCTCTTGTAGTTCTACATCTCCTTCTTCTTTTTCTTCATCTTCTTCTGTTTCTTCTGCATTTTTTGCTCTTTCAATTACATCTTCTTCTTCTGGTTCTTCTGCTTCTTCTTCAGCTTATTCTTCTGTTATTTCTGCTTTGGCTGCTTATTGCTCTGTTATTTCTGCTTTTTTGGCTTATTCTTCTCTTATTTATGGTTTTTCAGCTTATTTTTCCGTTATTTCTGCTTTTACGGCTTATTCTTTTGTTATTGCTGCTTTTTAATCTTAGTCTTCTGTTTTTTCCTTTGTTTTTCTGGTTCTTCTTGTTCTTGCAGTTCTACACCTCCTTCTTCTTTTTCTTCATCGTCCTCTGTTTCTTCTGCATATTTTGCTTTTTCAATAGCTTCTTCTGCTTCTTCTGCTTTTTCCTCTGCTTAATCTACTGTTATTTCTTGTTTTTCGGCTTATTATTCTCTTAATTCGCTTTTTCGGCTTATTCTTCTGTTCTTTCTGATTTTTCGGCTTATTCTTTAGTTATTTCTACTATTGCCTCTTATTCTTCTTTTTAATCTTCTTGTTCTTGTTGTTTATAGTTCTTCATTTTCTTGTTGTTTCTACATCTCCTTCATTTTCTTCATCTTCTTTCTGTTTCTTCTGCATATTTTGCTTTTTTAATTACTTCTTCTCCTTCTTCTCCTTCTTCCTCAGCTTAATCTACTTTTATTTCTGGGTTTTCGGCTTAACTTCTACTATTTCGCTTTTTCGGCTTCTTCTGTTATTTCAGCTTTTACGGCTGATTCTTTGGTTATTTCTGTTTTTCCTCTTATTCTTCTGTCTCCTCTTCTTGTTCTTGTTGTTCTTCTAGTTCCTCTTGTAGTTCTACATCTCCTTCTTCTTTTTCTTCATCTTCTTCTGTTTCTTCTGCAATTTTTGCTCTTTCAATTACATCTTCTTCTTCCGGTTCTTCTGCTTCTTCTTCAGCTTCTTCTTCTGTTATTTCTGCTTTTGCTGCTTATTGCTCTGTTATTTCTGCTTTTTCGGCTTATTCTTCTCTTATATGGTTTTTCAGCTTATTTTTCCGTTAAATCTGCTTTTACGGCTTATTCTTTGGTTATTTCTGATTTTTCATCTTAGTCTTCTGTTTATTCTTGTCTTTTTCTGGTTCTTCTTGTTCTTGGAGTTCTACACCTCCTTCTTCTTCTTCTTCATCGTCCTCTGTTTCTTCTGCATATTTTTCTTTTTCAATTGCTTCTTCTGCTTCTTCTGCTTTTTCCTCTGCTTAATCGACTGTTATTTCTTGTTTTTCGGCTTATTCTTCTATTAAATCGCTTTTTCTGCTTATTCTTCTGTTCTTTCTGATTTTTCGGCTTATTCTTTATTTATTTCTGCTATTTCCTCTTATTCTTCTGTCTCCTCTTCTTGTTCTTCTTTATAGTTCCTCATTTTCTTGTTGTAGTCCTACATCTCCTTCTTCTTCTTCATCTTCTGTTTCTTCTGCATTTTCTGCTTTTTCAATTACCTCTTCTGCTTCTTCTCCATCTTTTTCAGCTTATTTTTCTGTTTTTTCTGCTTTTTCGTCTTATTCTTCTGTTTCTTCTTCTTGTTCTTCCTTTTTTCTAGTTCTTTCTCTTCTTGTAGTTCTACATCTCCTTCTTCTTCAGCCTCTTCTGTATATTCTGATTTTTTTGCTTTTTCAATTACATCTTCTTCTGATTCTTCTGCTTCTTCTTCTTCAGTTTATTCTTCTGTTATTTCTGCCTTTTCGGCTTATTCTTCTGTTATGTACTTTTGCCTCTTATTCTTATATTTCTTCTTCTTGTTCTTCTTGTGCTTCTAGTTGCTTGTTCTTGTTGTAGTTTACATCTCCTTCATTTTCTTCATCTTCTTTCTGTTTATTCTGCATATTTTGCTTTTTTAATTACTTCTTCTTCTGCTTCTTCTCCTTCTTCCTCAGCTTAATCTACTTTTATTTCTGGGTTTTAGGCTTAACTTCTACTATTTCGCTTTTTCGGCTTATTCTTCTGTTATTTCAGCTTATACGGCTTATTCTTTGGTTATTTCTGTTTTTCCTCTTATTCGTCTGTTTCCTCTTCTTGTTCTTGTTGTTCTTCTAGTTCCTCTTGTAGTTCTACATCTCCTTCTTCTTTTTCTTCATCTTCTTCTGTTTCTTCTGCATTTTTTGCTCTTTCAATTACATCTTCTGCTTCTTCTTCAGCTTCTTCTTCGTTATTTCTGCTTTTGCTGCTTATTCCTCTGTTATTTCTTCTTTTTCGGGTTATTCTTCTCTTATTTATGGTTTTTCAGCTTATTTTCCCGTTATTTCAGCTTTTACGGCTTATTCTTTGGTTATTTCTGCTTTTTCATCTTAGTCTTCTGTTTATTCTTGTGTTTTTCTGGTTCTTCTTGTTCTTGGAGTTCTACACCTCCTTCTTCTTTTTGTTCATCGTCCTCTGTTTCTTCTGCATATTTTGCTTTTTCAATTGCTTCTTCTGCTTCTTCTGCTTTTTCCTCTGCTTAATCTACTGTTATTTCTTGTTTTTTGGCTTATTCTTCTATTAATTCGCTTTTTCGTCTTATTCTTCTGTTTCTTCTTCTTGTTCTTCCTTTTTTCTCGTTCTTTCTCTTCTTGTAGTTCTACTCTCTTTCTTCTTCAGCCTCTTCTGTATATTCTGATTTCTTTGCTTTTTTAATTACATCTACTTCTGATTCTTCTGCTTCTTCTTCTTCCGGTTATTCTTCTGTTATTTCTGCTTTTTCGGCTTATTCTTCTGTTATGTACTTTTTCCTCTTGTTGTTATGTTTCTTCTTCTTGTTCTTCTTGTTCTTCTAGTTGCCTGTTCTTGTTGTAATTTACATCACCTTCATTTTCTTCGTCTTCTTTCTGTTTCTTCTGCATATTTTGCTTTTTTAATTCCTTCTTCTTCTGCTTCTTCTCCTTCTTCCTCAGCTTAATCTACTTTTATTTCTGGGTTTTCGGCTTAACTTCTACTATTTCGCTTTTTCTTTTCGGCTTCTTCTTCTGTTATTTCAGCTTTTACGGCTTATTCTTTTGTTATTTCTTTTTTTCCTCTTATTCTTCTGTTTCCTCTTCTTCTTCTTGTTGTTCTTCTAGTTCCTCTTGTAGTTCTACATCTCCTTCTTCTTTTTCTTCATCTTCTTCTGTTTCTTCTGCATTTTTTGCTCTTTCAATTACATCTTCTTCTTCTGGTTCTTCTGCTTCTTCTTCCGCTTATTCTTCTGTTATTTCTGCTTTGGCTGCTTATTGCTCTGTTATTTCTGCTTTTTCGGCTTATTCTTCTCTTATTTATGGTTTTTCAGCTTATTTTTCCGTTATTTCTGCTTTTACGGCTTATTCTTTTGTTATTTCTGCTTTTTCATCTTAGTCTTCTGTTTATTCTTGTTTTTTTCTGGTTCTTCTTGTTCTTGGAGTTCTAAACCTCCTTCTTCTTTTTCTTCATCGTCCTCTGTTTCTTCTGCATATTTTGCTTTTTCAATAGCTTCTTCTGCTTCTTCTGCTTTTTCCTCTGCTTAATCTACTGTTATTTCTTGTTTTTCGGCTTATTCTTCTATTAATTCGCTTTTTTGGCTTATTCTTCTGTTCTTTCTGATTTTTCGGCTTATTCTTTAGTTATTTCTACTATTGCCTCTTATTATACTTTTTAATCTTCTTGTTCCTGTTGTTTATAGTTCTTCATTTTCTTGTTGTTTCTACATCTCCTTCATTTTCTTCATCTTCTTTCTGTTTCTTCTGCATATTTTGCTTTTTTAATTACTTCTCCTTCTTCTCCTTCTTCCTCAGCTTAATCTACTTTTATTTCTGGGTTTTCGGCTTAACTTCTACTATTTCGCTTTTTCGGCTTCTTCTTCTGTTATTTCAGCTTTTACGGGTTTTTCTTTTGTTATTTCTGTTTTTCCTCTTATTCTTCTGTTTCCTCTTCTTGTTCTTGTTGTTCTTCTAGTTCCTCTTGTAGTTCTACATCTCCTTCTTCTTTTTCTTCATCTTCTTCTGTTTCTTCTGCAATTTTTGCTCTTTCAATTACATCTTCTTCTTCCGGTTCTTCTGCTTCTTCTTCAGCTTCTTCTTCTGTTATTTCTGCTTTTGCTGCTTATTGCTCTGTTATTTCTGCTTTTTCGGCTTATTCTTCCCTTATATGGTTTTTCAGCTTATTTTTCCTTTAAATCTGCTTTTACGGCTTATTCTTTGGTTATTTCTGATTTTTCATCTTAGTCTTCTGTTTATTCTTGTCTTTTTCTGGTTCTTCTTGTTCTTGGAGTTCTACACCTCCTTCTTCTTCTTCTTCATCGTCCTCTGTTTCTTCTGCATATTTTTCTTTTTCAATTGCTTCTTCTGCTTCTTCTGCTTTTTCCTCTGCTTAATCGACTGTTATTTCTTGTTTTTCGGCTTATTCTTCTATTAAATCGCTTTTTCTGCTTATTCTTCTGTTCTTTCTGATTTTTCGGCTTATTCTTTATTTATTTCTGCTATTTCCTCTTATTCTTCTGTCTCCTCTTCTTGTTCTTCTTTATAGTTCCTCATTTTCTTGTTGTAGTCCTACATCTCCTTCTTCTTCTTCATCTTCTGTTTCTTCTGCATTTTCTGCTTTTTCAATTACCTCTTCTGCTTCTTCTCCATCTTTTTCAGCTTATTTTTCTGTTTTTTCTGCTTTTTCGTCTTATTCTTCTGTTTCTTCTTCTTGTTCTTCCTTTTTTCTAGTTCTTTCTCTTCTTGTAGTTCTACATCTCCTTCTTCTTCAGCCTCTTCTGTATATTCTGATTTTTTTGCTTTTTCAATTACATCTTCTTCTGATTCTTCTGCTTCTTCTTCTTCAGTTTATTCTTCTGTTATTTCTGCCTTTTCGGCTTATTCTTCTGTTATGTACTTTTGCCTCTTATTCTTATATTTCTTCTTCTTGTTCTTCTTGTGCTTCTAGTTGCTTGTTCTTGTTGTAGTTTACATCTCCTTCATTTTCTTCATCTTCTTTCTGTTTATTCTGCATATTTTGCTTTTTTAATTACTTCTTCTTCTGCTTCTTCTCCTTCTTCCTCAGCTTAATCTACTTTTATTTCTGGGTTTTAGGCTTAACTTCTACTATTTCGCTTTTCGGCTTCTTCTTCTGTTATTTCAGCTTATACGGCTTATTCTTTGGTTATTTCTGTTTTTCCTCTTATTCGTCTGTTTCCTCTTCTTGTTCTTGTTGTTCTTCTAGTTCCTCTTGTAGTTCTACATCTCCTTCTTCTTTTTCTTCATCTTCTTCTGTTCTTCTGCATTTTTTGCTCTTTCAATTACATCTTCTGCTTCTTCTTCAGCTTCTTCTTCGTTATTTCTGCTTTTGCTGCTTATTCCTCTGTTATTTCTTCTTTTTCGGGTTATTCTTCTCTTATTTATGGTTTTTCAGCTTATTTTCCCGTTATTTCAGCTTTTACGGCTTATTCTTTGGTTATTTCTGATTTTTCATCTTAGTCTTCTGTTTATTCTTGTGTTTTTCTGGTTCTTCTTGTTCTTGGTGTTCTACACCTCCTTCTTCTTTTTGTTCATCGTCCTCTGTTTCTTCTGCATATTTTGCTTTTTCAATTGCTTCTTCTGCTTCTTCTGCTTTTTCCTCTGCTTAATCTACTGTTATTTCTTGTTTTTTGGCTTATTCTTCTATTAATTCGCTTTTTCGTCTTATTCTTCTGTTTCTTCTTCTTGTTCTTCCTTTTTTCTCGTTCTTTCTCTTCTTGTAGTTCTACTCTCTTTCTTCTTCAGCCTCTTCTGTATATTCTGATTTCTTTGCTTTTTTAATTACATCTACTTCTGATTCTTCTGCTTCTTCTTCTTCCGGTTATTCTTCTGTTATTTCTGCTTTTTCGGCTTATTCTTCTGTTATGTACTTTTTCCTCTTGTTGTTATGTTTCTTCTTCTTGTTCTTCTTGTTCTTCTAGTTGCCTGTTCTTGTTGTAATTTACATCACCTTCATTTTCTTCGTCTTCTTTCTGTTTCTTCTGCATATTTTGCTTTTTTAATTACTTCTTCTTCTGCTTCTTCTCCTTCTTCCTCAGCTTAATCTACTTTTATTTCTGGGTTTTCGGCTTAACTTCTACTATTTCGCTTTTTCTTTTCGGCTTCTTCTTCTGTTATTTCAGCTTTTACGGCTTATTCTTTTGTTATTTCTTTTTTTCCTCTTATTCTTCTGTTTCCTCTTCTTCTTCTTGTTGTTCTTCTAGTTCCTCTTGAAGTTCTACATCTCCTTCTTCTTTTTCTTCATCTTCTTCTGTTTCTTCTGCGTTTTTTGCTCTTTCAATTACATCTTCTTCTTCTGGTTCTTCTGCTTCTTCTTCAGCTTATTCTTCTGTTTTTTCTGCTTTAGATGCCTATTCCCTGTTATTTCTGCTTTTTCGGCTTATTCTTCTCTTATTTATGGTTTTTCAGCTTATTTTTCCGTTATTTCTGCTTTTACGGCTTATTCTTTTGTTATTTCTGCTGTTTCATCTTAGTCTTCTGTTTATTCTTGTGTTTTTCTGGTTCTTCTTGTTCTTGGAGTTCTACACCTCCTTCTTCTTTTTCTTCATCGTCCTCTGTTTCTTCTGCATATTTTGCTTTTTCAATTGCTTCTTCTGCTTCTTCTGCTTTTTCCTCTGCTTAATCTACTGTTATTTCTTGTTTTTCGGCTGATTCTTCTATTAATTCGCTTTTTCGGCTTATTCTTCTGTTCTTTCTGATGTTTCGGCTTATTCTTTAGTTATTTCTGCTATTTCCTCTTATTCTTCTGTCTCCTCTTCTTGTTCTTGTTGTTTATAGTTCCTCATTTTCTTGTAGTTCCACATCTCCTTCTTCTTCTTCATCTTCTGTTTCTTCTGCATTTTCTGCTTTTTCAATTACCTCTTCTTCTGCATCTTCTCCATCATCTTCAGCTTATTCTTCTGTTTTTTCTACTTTTTCGTCTTATTCTTCTGTTTCTTCTTTTTGTTCTTCCTTTTTTCTAGTTCTTTCTCTTCTTGTAGTTCTACATGTCCTTCTTCTTCTGCCTCTTCTGTATATTCTTCTTTTTTTGCTTTTTCAATTACATCTACTTCTGATTCTTCTGCTTCTTCTTCTTCAGGTTATTCTTCTGTTATTTCTGCTTTTTCGGCTTATTCTTCTGTTATGTACTTTTTCCTCTTATTCTTATGTTTCTTCTTCTTGTTCTTGTTCTTCTAGTTGCTTGTTCTTGTTGTAGTTTATATCTCCTTCATTTTCTTCATCTTCTCTGTTTCTTCTGCATATATTGCTTTTTTAATTACTTCTTCTTCTGGTTCTTCTCCTTCTTCCTCAGCTTAATCTACTTTTATTCTGGGTTTTCGGCTTAACTTCTACTATTTTGCTTTTTCAGCTTCTTAATCTGTTATTTCAGCTTTTACGGCTTATTCTTTTGTTCTTTCTGTTTTTCCTCTTATTCTTCTGATTCCTCTTCTTGTTCTTGTTTTCCTCTAGTTCCTCTTGTAGTTCTACATCTCCTTCTTCTTTTTCTTCATCTTCTTCTGTTTCGTCTGCATTTTTTGCTCTTTCAATTACATCTTCTTCTTCTGGTTCTTCTGCTTCTTCTTCAGCTTATTCTTCTGTTTTTTCTGCTTTTGCTGCCTAGTCCTCTGTTATTTCTGCTTTTTCGGCTTATTCTTCTCTTATTTATGGTTTATCAGTTTATTTCTCCGTTATTTCTGCTTTTACGGCTTATTCTTTTGTTATTTCTGCTTTTTCATCTTAGTCTTCCGTTTATTCTTGTGTTTTTCTGGTTCTTCTTGTTCTTGGAGTTCTACACCTCCTTCTTTTTCTTCATCGTCCTCTGTTTCTTCTGCATATTTTGCTTTTTCAATTGCTTCTGCTGCTTCTTCTGCTTTTTCCTCTGCTTAATCTATTGTTATTTCTTGTTTTTCGGCTTATTCTTCTATTAATTCGCTTTTTCGGCTTATTCGTCTGTTCTTTCTGATTTTTCGGCTTATACATTAGTTATTTCTGCTATTTCCTCTTATTCTTCTGTCTCCTCTTCTTGTTCTTGTTGTTTATAGTTCCTCATTTTCTTGTAGTTCCACATCTCCTTCTTCTTCTTCATCTTCTGTTTCTTCTGCATTTTCTGCTTTTTCAATTACCTCTTCTTCTGCATCTTCTCCATCTTCTTCAGCTTATTCTTCTGTTTTTTTCTGCTTTTTCGCTTTATTCTTCTGTTTCTTCTTCTTGTTCTTCCTTTTTTCTAGTTCTTTCTCTTCTTGTAGTTCTACATGTGCGTCTTCTTCTGCCTCTTCTGTATATTCTGATTTTTTTGCTTTTTCAATTACATCTTCTTCTGATTCTTCTGCTTCTTCTTCTTCAGGTTATTCTTCTGTTAATTCTCCTTTTTCGGCTTATTCTTCTGTTAGGTACTTTTTCCTCTTATTCTTATGTTTCTTCTTCTTGTTCTTGTTCTTCTAGTGCTTGTTCTTATTGTAGTTCTACATCTCCTTCATTTTCTTCATCTTCTTTCTGTTTCTTCTGCATATTTTGCTTTCTTAATTAATTCTTCTTCTGCTTCTTCTCCTTCTTCCTCAGCTTAATCTACTTTTATTTCTGGGTTTTCGGCTTAACTTCTACTATTTCGCTTTTTCGGCTTCTTCTTCTGTTATTTCAGCTTTTACGGCTTATTCTTTGGTTATTTATGTTTTTCCTCTTATTCTCTGTTTCCTCTTCTTGTTCTTGTTTTCCTCTAGTTCCTCTTGTAGTTCTACATCTCCTTCTTCTTTTTCTTCATCTTCTTCTGTTTCTTCTGCATTTTTTGCTCTTTCAATTACATCTTCTTCTTCTGGTTCTTCTGCTACTTCTTCAGCTTATTCTTCTGTTTTTTCTGCTTTTGCTGCCTAGTCCTCTGTTATTTCTGCTTTTTCGGCTTATTCTTCTCTTATTTATGGTTTTTCAGTTTATTTCTCCGTTATTTCTGCATTTACGGCTTATTCTTTTGTTATTTCTGCTTTTTCATCTTAGTCTTCTGTTTATTCTTGTGTATTTCTGGTTCTTCTTGTTCTTGGAGTTCTACACCTCCTTCTTCTTTTCTTCATCGTCTTCTGTTTCTTCTGCATATTTTGCTTTTTCCATTGCTTATTCTGCTTCTTCTGCGTTTTTCCTCTGCTTAATCTACAGTTATTTCTTGCTTTTTGGCTTATTCTTCTATTAATTCGCTTTTTCGGCTTATTCTTCTGTTCTTTCTGATTTTTCGGCTTATACTTTAGTTATTTCTGCTATTTCCTCTTATTCTTCTGTCTCCTCTTCTTGTTCTTGTTGTTTATAGTTCCTCATTTTCTTGTAGTTCCACATCTCCTTCTTCTTCTTCCTCTTCTGTTTCTTCTGCATTTTCTGCTTTTTCAATTACCTCTTCTTCTGCATCTTCTCCATCATCTTCAGCTTATTCTTCTGTTTTTTCTGCTTTTTCGTCTTATTCTTCTGTTTCTTCTTCTTGTTCTTCCTTTTTTCTAGTTCTTTCTCTTCTTGTAGTTCTACATGTCTTTCTTCTTCAGCCTCTTCTGTATATTCTGATTTTTTTTTGCTTTTTCAATTACATCTTCCTCTGATTCTTCTGCTTCTTCTTCTTCAGGTTATTCTTCTGTTATTTCTACTTTTTCGGCTTATTCTTCTGTTATGTACTTTTCCTCTCATTCTTATGTTTCTTCTTCTTGTTCTTGTTCTTCTAGTTGCTTGTTCTTGTTGTAGTTTATATCTCCTTCGTTTTCTTCATCTTCTCTGTTTCTTCTGCATATATTGCTTTTTTAATTACTTCTTCTTCTGCTTCTTCTCCTTCTTCCTCAGCTTAATCTACTTTTATTCTGGGTTTTCAGCTTAACTTCTACTATTTCGCTTTTTCGGCTTCTTCTTCTGTTATTTCAGCTTTTACGGCTTATTCTTTTGTTATTTCTGTTTTTCCTCTTATTCTTCTGTTTCCTCTTCTTGTTCTTGTTGTTCTTCTAGTTCCTCTTGTAGTTCTACATCTCCTTCTTCTTTTTCTTCATCTTCTTCTGTTTCTTCTGCATTTTTTGCTCTTTCAATTACATCTTCTTCTTCTGGTTCTTCTACTTCTTCTTCAGCTTATTCTTCTGTTATTTGTGCTTTTGCTGCTTATTCCTCTGTTATTTCTGCTTTTTCGGCTTATTCTTCTCTTATTTATGGTTTTTCAGCTTATTTTTCCGTTATTTCTGCTTTTACGGCTTATTCTTTTGTTATTTCTGCTTTTTCATCTTAGCCTTCTGTTTATTCTTGTGTTTTTCTGGTTCTTCTTGTTCTTGGAGTTCTACACCTCCTTCTTCTTTTTCTTCATCGTCCTCTGTTTCTTCTGCATATTTTGCTTTTTCAATTGCTTCTTCTGCTTCTTCTGCTTTTTCCTCTGCTTAATCTACTGTTATTTCTTGTTTTTCGGCTTACTCTTCTATTAATTCGCTTTTTCGGCCTATTCTTCTGTTCTTTCTGATTTTTCGGCTTATTCTTTAGATATTTCTGCTATTTCCTCTTATTCTTCTGTTTCCTCTTCTTGTTCTTGTTGTTTATAGTTCTTCATTTTCTTTTTGTCGTTCTACATCTCCTTCTTCTTCTTCATCTTCTGTTTCTTCTGCATTTTCTGCTTTTTCAATTACCTCTTCTTCTGCTTCTTCTCCATCTTCTTCAGCTTATCCTTCTGTTTTTTCTGCTTTTTCTTCTTATTCTTCTGTTTCATCTTGTTGTACTTCCTTTTTTCTAGTTCTTTCTCTTCTTGTAGTTCTACATCTCCTTCTTCTTCAGCCTCTTCTGTATATTGTGATATTTTTGCTTTTTTAATTACATCTTCTTCTGATTCTTCTGCTGCTTCTTCTTCAGGTTATTCTTCTGTTATTACTGCTTTTTCGGCTTATTCTTCTGTTATGTACTTTTTCCTCTTGTTCTTATGTTTCTTCTTCTTGTTCTTCTAGTTGCTTGTTCTTGTTGTAGTTTACATCTCCTTCATTTTCTTCATCCTTTTCTGTTTCTTCTGCATATTTTCCTTTTTTAATTACTTCTTCTTCTGCTTCTTCTCCTTCTTCCTCAGCTTAATCTAATTTTATTTCTGGGTTTTCGGCTTAACTTCTACTATTTCGCTTTTTCGGCTTATTCTTCTGTTATATCAGCTTATACGGCTTATTCTTTGGTTATTTCTGTTTTTCCTCTTATTCGTCTGTTTCCTCTTCTTATTCTTGTTGTTCTTCTAGTTCCTCTTGTAGTTCTACATCTCCTTCTTCTTTTTCTTCATCTTCTTCTCTTTCTTCTGCAATTTTTGCTCTTTCAATTACATCTTCTTCTTCTGGTTCTTCTGCTCCTTCTTCAGCTTCTTCTTCTGTTATTTCTGCTTTTGCTGCTTATTCCTCTGTTATTTCTTCTTTTTCGGCTGATTCTTCTCTTATTTATGGTTTTTCAGCTTATTTTTCCGTTATTTCTGCTTTTACGGCTTATTCTTTTGTTATTTCTGCTTTTTCATCTTAGTCTTCTGTTTATTCTTGTGTTTTTCTGGTTCTTCTTGTTCTTGGAGTTCTACACCTCCTTCTTCTTTTTCTTCATCGTCCTCTGTTTCTTCTGCATATTTTGCTTTTTCAATTGCTTCTTCTGCTTCTTCCGCTTTTTCCTCTGCTTAATCTACTGTTATTTCTTGTTTTTCGGCTTATTCTTCTATTAATTCGATTTTTCGGCTTATTCTTCTGTTCTTTCTGATTTTTCGGCTTATTCTTTATTTATTTCTGCTATTTCCTATTATTCTTCTGTTTCCTCTTCTTGTTCTTGTTGTTTATAGTTCCTCATTTTTTTCTTGTATTTCTACATCTCCTTCTTCTTCTTCATCTTCTGTTTCTTCTGCATTTTCTGCTTTTTCAATTTCCTCTTCTGCTTCTTCTCCATCTTCTTCAGCTTATCCTTCTGTTTTTTCTGCTTTTTCGTCTTATTCTTCTGTTTCTCCTTCTTATTCTTCCTTTTTTATAATTCTTTCTCTTCTTTTAGTTCTACATCTCCTTCTTCTTCAGCCTCTTCTGTATATTCTGATTTTTTTGCTTTTTCAATTACATCTTCTGATACTTCTGCTTCTTCTTCTTCAGGTTATTCTTCTGTTATTTCTGCTTTTTCGGCTTATTCTTCTGTTATGTACTTTATCCTCTTATTCTTATGTTTCTTCTTTTTGTTCTTCTTGTACTTCTAGTTGCTTGTTCTTGTTGTAGTTTCCATCTCCTTCATTTTCTTCATCTTCTTTCTGTTTCTTCTGCATATTTTGCTTTTTTAATTACTTCTTCTTCTGCGTCTTCTCCTTCTTCCTCAGCTTAATCTACTTTTATTTCTGGGTTTTCGGCTTAACTTCTACTATTTCGCTTTTTCGGCCTATTCTTCTGTTATTTCAGCTTTTACGGCTTATTCTTTGGTTATTTCTGTTTTTCCTCTTATTCTTCTGTTTCCTCTTTTTGTTCTTGTTGTTCTTCTAGTTCCTCTTCTAGTTCTACATCTCCTTCTTCTTTTTCTTCATCTTCTGTTTCTTCTGCATTTTTTGCTCTTTCAATTACATCTTCTTCTTCTGGTTCTTCTGCTTCTTCTTCAGCTTATTCTTCTGTTATTTCTGCTTTTGCTGCTTATTCCTCTGTTATTTCTGCTTTTTCGGCTTATTCTTCTCTTATTTATGGTTTTTCAGCTTATTTTTCCTTTATTTCTGCTTTTACGGCTTATTCTTTTGTTATTTCTGCTTTTTCATCTTAGTCTTCTGTTTATTCTTGTGTTTTTCTGGTTCTTCTTGTTCTTGGAGTTTTACACATCCTTCTTCTTTTTCTTCATCGTCCTCTGTTTCTTCTGCATATTTTGCTTTTTCAATGGCTTCTTCTGCTTTTTCCTCTGCTTAGTCTACTGTTATTTCTTCTTTTTTGGCTTATTCTTCTATTAATTCGCTTTTTCGGGTTATTCTTCTGTTCTTTCTGATTTTTCGGCTTATTCTTTAGTTATTTCTGCTATTTCCTCATATTCTTCTGTTTCCTCTTCTTGTTCTTGTTGTTTATATTTCCTCATTTTCTTGTAGTTCCACATCTCCTTCTTCTTCTTCATCTTCTGTTTCTTCTGCATTTTCTGCTTTTTCAATTACCTCTTCTTCTGCATCTTCTCCATCTTCTTCAGCTTATTCTTCTGTTTTTTCTGCTTTTTCGTCTTATTCTTCTCTTTCTTCTTGTTGTTCTTCGTTTTTTCTAGTTCTTTCTCTTCTTGTAGTTGTACATGTCCTTCTTCTTCAGCCTCTTCTGTATATTCTGATTTCTTTGCTTTTTCAATTACATCTTCTTCTGATTCTTCTGCTTCCTCTTCTTCACGTTATTCTTCTGTTATTTCTGCTTTTTCGGCTTATTCTTCTGTTATGTACTTTTTCCTCTTGTTCTTATGTTTCTTCTTCTTGTTCGTCTTGTTCTTCTAGTTGCCAGTTCTTGTTGTAGTTTACATCTCCTTCATTTTCTTCATCCTGTTCTGTTTCTTCTGCACATTTTGCTTTTTTAATTACTTCTTCTTCTGCTTCTTCTCCTTCTTCCTCACCTTAATCTACTTTTATTTCTGGGTTTTCGGTTTAACTTCTACTATTTCGCTTTTTCGGCTTCTTCTTCTGTTATTTCAGCTTTTCCGGCTTATTCTTTGGTTATTTCTGTTTTTCCTCTTATTCGTCTGTTTCCTCTTCTTGTTCTTGTTGTTCTTCTAGTTCCTCTTGTAGTTCTACATCTCCTTCTTCTCTTTCTTCATCTCCTTCTGTTTCTTCTGCATTTTTTGCTCTTTCAATTACATCTTCTTCTTCTGATACTTCTGCTTCTTCTTCAGCTTATTCTTCTGTTATTTCTGCTTTTGCTGCTTATTCCTCTGTTATTTCTGCTTTTTCGGCTTATTCTTCTCTTATTTATGGTTTTTCAGCTTATTTTTCCGTTATTTCTGCTTTTCCGGGTTATTCTTTTGTTATTTCTGCTTTTTCATCTTAGTCTTCTGTTTATTCTTGTGTTTTTCTGGTTCTACTTATTCTTGGAGTTTTACACCTCCTTCTTCTTTTTCTTCATCGTCCTCTGTTTCTTCTGCATATTTTGCTTTGTCAATTGCTTCTTCTGCTTCTTCTGCTTTTTCCTCTGCTTAATCTACTGTTATTTCTTGTTTTTCGGCTTATTCTTCTATTAATTCGCTTTTTCGGCTTATTCTTCTGTTCTTTCTGATTTTTCTGCTTATACTTTAGTTATTTCTGCTATTTCCTCTTATTCTTCTGTCTCCTCTTCTTGATCTTGTTGTTTATAGTTCCTCAGTTTCTTGTAGTTCCTCATCTCCTTCTTCTTCTTCATCTTCTGTTTCTTCTGCATTTTCTACTTTTTCAATTACCTCTTCTTCTGCATCTTCTCCATCTTCTTCAGCTTATTCTTTTTTTTCTGCTTTTTCGTCTTATTCTTCTGTTTCTTCTTCTTGTTCTTCCTTTTTTCTAGTTCTTTCTCTTCTTGTAGTTCTACATCTGCTTCTTCTTCAGCCTCCTCTGTATATTCTGATTTTTTTTCTTTTTCAATTACATCTTCTTCTGATTCTTCTGCTTCTTCTTCTTCAGGTTATTCTTCTGTTATTACTGCTTTTTCGGCTTATTCTTCTGTTATGTACTTTTTCCTATTGTTCTTATGTTTCTTCTTCTTGTTCTTCTTGTTCTTCTAGTTGCTTGTTCTTTTTGTAGTTTACATCTCCTTCATTTTCTTCATCCTGTTCTGTTTCTTCTGCATATTTTGCTTTTTTAATTACTTCTTTTTCTGCTTCTTCTCCTTCTTCCTCAGCTTAATCTACATTTATTTCTGGGTTTTCGGCTTAACTTCTACTATTTCGCTTTTCGGCTTATTCTTCTGTTATTTCAGCTTTTACGGCTTATTCTTTGTTTATTTCTGTTTTTCCTCTTATTCTTCTGTTTCCTCTTCCTGTTCTTGTTGTTCTTCTAGTTCCTCTTGTAGTTCTACAACTCCTTCTTCTTTTTCTTCATCTTCTTCTGTTTCTTCTGCAATTTTGGTCTTTCAATTACATCTTCTTCTTCTGGTTCTTCTGCTTCTTCTTTAGCTTATTCTTCTGTTATTTCTGCTTTTGCTGCTTATTGCTCTATTATTTCTGCTTTTTCGGCTTATTCTTCTCTTATTTATGGTTTGTCAGCTTATTTTTCCGTTATTTCTGCTTTACGGCTTATTCTTTTGTTATTTCTGCTTTTTCATCTTAGTCTTCTGTTTATTCTTGTGTTTTTCTGGTTCTTCTTGTTCTTGGAGTTCTACACCTCCTTCTTCTTTTTCTTCATCGTCCTCTGTTTCTTCTGCATATTTTGCTTTTTCAATTGCTTCTTCTGCTTCTTCTGCTTTTTCCTCTGCTTAATCTACTGTTATTTCTTGTTTCTCGGGTTATTCTTCTATTAATTCGCTTTTTCGGCTTATTCTTCTGTTCTTTCTGATTTTTAGGCTTATACTTTAGTTATTTCTGCTATTTCCTCTTATTCTTCTGTCTCTTCTTCTTGTTCTTGTTGTTTATAGTTCCTCATTTTCTTGTAGTTCCACATCTCCTTCTTCTTCATCTTCTGTTTCTTCTGCATTTTCTGCTTTTTCAATTACCTCTTCTTCTGCATCTTCTCCATCTTCTTCAGCTTATTCTTGTTTTTTCTGCTTTTTCGTCTTATTCTTCTGTTTCTTCTTCTTGTTCTTCCTTTTTTTCTAGTTCTTTCTCTTCTTGTCGTTCTACATCTCCTTCTTCTTCAGCCTCTTCTGTATATTCTGATTTTTTTGCTTTTTCAATTACATCTTCCTCTGATTCTTCTGTTTCTTCTTCTTCAGGTTATTCTTCTGTTATTTCTGCTTTTTCGGCTTATTCTTCTGTTATGTACTTTTTCCTCTTGTTCTTATGTTTCTTCTTCTTATTCTTCTTGTTCTTCTAGTTGCTTGTTCTTTTTGTAGTTTACATCTCCTTCATTTTCTTCATCCTGTTCTGTTTCTTCTGCATATTTTGCTTTTTTAATTACTTCTTCTTCTGCTTCTTCTCCTTCTTCCTCAGCTTAATCTACTTTTATTTCTGGGTTTTCGGCTTAACTTCTACTATTTCGCTTTTTCGGCTTATTCTTCTGTTATTTCAGCTTTTACGGCTTATTCTTTGGTTATTTCTGTTTTTCCTCTTATTCTTCTGTTTCCTCTTTTTGTTCTTGTTGTTCTTCTAGTTCCTCTTCTAGTTCTACATCTCCTTCTTCTTTTTCTTCATCTTCTGTTTCTTCTGCATTTTTTGCTCTTTCAATTACATCTTCTTCTTCTGGTTCTTCTGCTTCTTCTTCAGCTTATTCTTCTGTTATTTCTGCTTTTTCGGCTTATTCTTCTCTTATTTATGGTTTTTCAGCTTATTTTTCCTTTATTTCTGCTTTTACGGCTTATTCTTTTGTTATTTCTGCTTTTTCATCTTAGTCTTCTGTTTATTCTTGTGTTTTTCTGGTTCTTCTTGTTCTTGGAGTTTTACACATCCTTCTTATTTTTCTTCATCGTCCTCTGTTTCTTCTGCATATTTTGCTTTTTCAATGGCTTCTTCTGCTTTTTCCTCTGCTTAGTCTACTGTTATTCTTCTTTTTTGGCTTATTCTTCTATTAATTCGCTTTTTCGGTTTATTCTTCTGTTCTTTCTGATTTTTCTGCTTATTCTTTAGTTATTTCTGCTATTTCCTCTTATTCTTCTGTCTCCTCTTCTTGATCTTGTTGTTTATAGTTCCTCAGTTTCTTGTAGTTCCACATCTCCTTCTTCTTCTTCATCTTCTGTTTCTTCTGCATTTTCTACTTTTTCAATTACCTCTTCTTCTGCATCTTCTCCATCTTCTTCAGCTTATTCTTTTTTTTCTGCTTTTTCATCTTATTCTTCTGTTTCTTCTTCTTGTTCTTCCTTTTTTCTAGTTCTTTCTCTTCTTGTAGTTCTACATCTGCTTCTTCTTCAGCCTCCTCTGTATATTCTGATTTTTTTTCTTTTTCAATTACATCTTCTTCTGATTCTTCTGCTTCTTCTTCTTCAGGTTATTCTTCTGTTATTTCTGCTTTTTCGGCTTATTCGTCTGTTATGTACTTTTTCCTATTGTTCTTATGTTTCTTCTTCTTGTTCTTCTTGTTCTTCTAGTTGCTTGTTCTTTTTGTAGTTTACATCTCCTTCATTTTCTTCATCCTGTTCTGTTTCTTCTGCATATTTTGCTTTTTTAATTACTTCTTTTTCTGCTTCTTCTCCTTCTTCCTCAGCTTAATCTACATTTATTTCTGGGTTTTCGGCTTAACTTCTACTATTTCGCTTTTCGGCTTATTCTTCTGTTATTTCAGCTTTTACGGCTTATTCTTTGGTTATTTCTGTTTTTCCTCTTATTCTTCTGTTTCCTCTTCTTGTTCTTGTTGTTCTTCTAGTTCCTCTTGTAGTTCTACAACTCCTTCTTCTTTTTCTTCATCTTCTTCTGTTTCTTCTGCAATTTTGGTCTTTCAATTACATCTTCTTCTTCTGGTTCTTCTGCTTCTTCTTTAGCTTATTCTTCTGTTATTTCTGCTTTTGCTGCTTATTGCTCTATTATTTCTGCTTTTTCGGCTTATTCTTCTCTTATTTATGGTTTGTCAGCTTATTTTTCCGTTATTTCTGCTTTACGGCTTATTCTTTTGTTATTTCTGCTTTTTCATCTTAGTCTTCTGTTTATTCTTGTGTTTTTCTGGTTCTTCTTGTTCTTGGAGTTCTACACCTCCTTCTTCTTTTTCTTCATCGTCCTCTGTTTCTTCTGCATATTTTGCTTTTTCAATTGCTTCTTCTGCTTCTTCTGCTTTTTCCTCTGCTTAATCTACTGTTATTTCTTGTTTCTCGGGTTATTCTTCTATTAATTCGCTTTTTCGGCTTATTCTTCTGTTCTTTCTGATTTTTAGGCTTATACTTTAGTTATTTCTGCTATTTCCTCTTATTCTTCTGTCTCTTCTTCTTGTTCTTGTTGTTTATAGTTCCTCAGTTTCTTGTAGTTCCACATCTCCTTCTTCTTCATCTTCTGTTTCTTCTGCATTTTCTGCTTTTTCAATTACCTCTTCTTCTGCATCTTCTCAATCTTCTTCAGCTTATTCTTGTTTTTTCTGCTTTTTCGTCTTATTCTTCTGTTTCTTCTTCTTGTTCTTCCTTTTTTTCTAGTTCTTTCTCTTCTTGTCGTTCTACATCTCCTTCTTCTTCAGCCTCTTCTGTATATTCTGATTTTTTTGCTTTTTCAATTACATCTTCCTCTGATTCTTCTGTTTCTTCTTCTTCAGGTTATTCTTCTGTGATTTCTGCTTTTTCGGCTTATTCTTCTGTTATGTACTTTTTCCTCTTGTTCTTATGTTTCTTCTTCTTATTCTTCTTGTTCTTCTAGTTGCTTGTTCTTTTTGTAGTTTACATCTCCTTCATTTTCTTCATCCTGTTCTGTTTCTTCTGCATATTTTGCTTTTTTAATTACTTCTTCTTCTGCTTCTTCTCCTTCTTCCTCAGCTTAATCTACTTTTATTTCTGGGTTTTCGGCTTAACTTCTACTATTTCGCTTTTTCGGCTTATTCTTCTGTTATTTCAGCTTTTACGGCTTATTCTTTGGTTATTTCTGTTTTTCCTCTTATTCTTCTGTTTCCTCTTTTTGTTCTTGTTGTTCTTCTAGTTCCTCTTCTAGTTCTACATCTCCTTCTTCTTTTTCTTCATCTTCTGTTTCTTCTGCATTTTTTGCTCTTTCAATTACATCTTCTTCTTCTGGTTCTTCTGCTTCTTCTTCAGCTTATTCTTCTGTTATTTCTGCTTTTTCGGCTTATTCTTCTCTTATTTATGGTTTTTCAGCTTATTTTTCCTTTATTTCTGCTTTTACGGCTTATTCTTTTGTTATTTCTGCTTTTTCATCTTAGTCTTCTGTTTATTCTTGTGTTTTTCTGGTTCTTCTTGTTCTTGGAGTTTTACACATCCTTCTTATTTTTCTTCATCGTCCTCTGTTTCTTCTGCATATTTTGCTTTTTCAATGGCTTCTTCTGCTTTTTCCTCTGCTTAGTCTACTGTTATTTCTTCTTTTTTGGCTTATTCTTCTATTAATTCGCTTTTTCGGTTTATTCTTCTGTTCTTTCTGATTTTTCTGCTTATTCTTTAGTTATTTCTGCTATTTCCTCTTATTCTTCTGTCTCCTCTTCTTGATCTTGTTGTTTATAGTTCCTCAGTTTCTTGTAGTTCCACATCTCCTTCTTCTTCTTCATCTTCTGTTTCTTCTGCATTTTCTACTTTTTCAATTACCTCTTCTTCTGCATCTTCTCCATCTTCTTCAGCTTATTCTTTTTTTTCTGCTTTTTCATCTTATTCTTCTGTTTCTTCTTCTTGTTCTTCCTTTTTTCTAGTTCTTTCTCTTCTTGTAGTTCTACATCTGCTTCTTCTTCAGCCTCCTCTGTATATTCTGATTTTTTTTCTTTTTCAATTACATCTTCTTCTGATTCTTCTGCTTCTTCTTCTTCAGGTTATTCTTCTGTTATTTCTGCTTTTTCGGCTTATTCGTCTGTTATGTACTTTTTCCTATTGTTCTTATGTTTCTTCTTCTTGTTCTTCTTGTTCTTCTAGTTGCTTGTTCTTTTTGTAGTTTACATCTCCTTCATTTTCTTCATCCTGTTCTGTTTCTTCTGCATATTTTGCTTTTTTAATTACTTCTTTTTCTGCTTCTTCTCCTTCTTCCTCAGCTTAATCTACATTTATTTCTGGGTTTTCGGCTTAACTTCTACTATTTCGCTTTTCGGCTTATTCTTCTGTTATTTCAGCTTTTACGGCTTATTCTTTGGTTATTTCTGTTTTTCCTCTTATTCTTCTGTTTCCTCTTCTTGTTCTTGTTGTTCTTCTAGTTCCTCTTGTAGTTCTACAACTCCTTCTTCTTTTTCTTCATCTTCTTCTGTTTCTTCTGCAATTTTGGTCTTTCAATTACATCTTCTTCTTCTGGTTCTTCTGCTTCTTCTTTAGCTTATTCTTCTGTTATTTCTGCTTTTGCTGCTTATTGCTCTATTATTTCTGCTTTTTCGGCTTATTCTTCTCTTATTTATGGTTTGTCAGCTTATTTTTCCGTTATTTCTGCTTTACGGCTTATTCTTTTGTTATTTCTGCTTTTTCATCTTAGTCTTCTGTTTATTCTTGTGTTTTTCTGGTTCTTCTTGTTCTTGGAGTTCTACACCTCCTTCTTCTTTTTCTTCATCGTCCTCTGTTTCTTCTGCATATTTTGCTTTTTCAATTGCTTCTTCTGCTTCTTCTGCTTTTTCCTCTGCTTAATCTACTGTTATTTCTTGTTTCTCGGGTTATTCTTCTATTAATTCGCTTTTTCGGCTTATTCTTCTGTTCTTTCTGATTTTTAGGCTTATACTTTAGTTATTTCTGCTATTTCCTCTTATTCTTCTGTCTCTTCTTCTTGTTCTTGTTGTTTATAGTTCCTCAGTTTCTTGTAGTTCCACATCTCCTTCTTCTTCATCTTCTGTTTCTTCTGCATTTTCTGCTTTTTCAATTACCTCTTCTTCTGCATCTTCTCCATCTTCTTCAGCTTATTCTTGTTTTTTCTGCTTTTTCGTCTTATTCTTCTGTTTCTTCTTCTTGTTCTTCCTTTTTTTCTAGTTCTTTCTCTTCTTGTCGTTCTACATCTCCTTCTTCTTCAGCCTCTTCTGTATATTCTGATTTTTTTGCTTTTTCAATTACATCTTCCTCTGATTCTTCTGTTTCTTCTTCTTCAGGTTATTCTTCTGTGATTTCTGCTTTTTCGGCTTATTCTTCTGTTATGTACTTTTTCCTCTTGTTCTTATGTTTCTTCTTCTTATTCTTCTTGTTCTTCTAGTTGCTTGTTCTTTTTGTAGTTTACATCTCCTTCATTTTCTTCATCCTGTTCTGTTTCTTCTGCATATTTTGCTTTTTTAATTACTTCTTCTTCTGCTTCTTCTCCTTCTTCCTCAGCTTAATCTACTTTTATTTCTGGGTTTTCGGCTTAACTTCTACTATTTCGCTTTTTCGGCTTATTCTTCTGTTATTTCAGCTTTTACGGCTTATTCTTTGGTTATTTCTGTTTTTCCTCTTATTCTTCTGTTTCCTCTTTTTGTTCTTGTTGTTCTTCTAGTTCCTCTTCTAGTTCTACATCTCCTTCTTCTTTTTCTTCATCTTCTGTTTCTTCTGCATTTTTTGCTCTTTCAATTACATCTTCTTCTTCTGGTTCTTCTGCTTCTTCTTCAGCTTATTCTTCTGTTATTTCTGCTTTTGCTGCTTATTCCTCTGTTATTTCTGCTTTTTCGGCTTATTCTTCTCTTATTTATGGTTTTTCAGCTTATTTTTCCTTTATTTCTGCTTTTACGGCTTATTCTTTTGTTATTTCTGCTTTTTCATCTTAGTCTTCTGTTTATTCTTGTGTTTTTCTGGTTCTTCTTGTTCTTGGAGTTTTACACATCCTTCTTCTTTTTCTTCATCGTCCTCTGTTTCTTCTGCATATTTTGCTTTTTCAATGGCTTCTTCTGCTTTTTCCTCTGCTTAGTCTACTGTTATTTCTTCTTTTTTGGCTTATTCTTCTATTAATTCGCTTTTTCGGGTTATTCTTCTGTTCTTTCTGATTTTTCGGCTTATTCTTTAGTTATTTCTGCTATTTCCTCATATTCTTCTGTTTCCTCTTCTTGTTCTTGTTGTTTATAGTTCCTCATTTTTTTGTTGTAGTTCTACATCTCCTTCTTCTTCTTCATCTTCTGTTTCTTCTGCATTTTCTGCTTTTTCAATTTCCTCTTCTGCTTCTTCTCCATCTTCTTCAGCTTATCCTTCTGTTTTTTTCTGCTTTTTCGTCTTATTCTTCTGTTTCTCCTTCTTATTCTTCCTTTTTTCTAGTTCTTTCTCTTCTTGTAGTTCTACATGTCCTTCTTCTTCAGCCTCTTCTGTATATTCTGATTTCTTTGCTTTTTCAATTACATCTTCTTCTGATTCTTCTGCTTCCTCTTCTTCACGTTATTCTTCTGTTATTTCTGCTTTTTCGGCTTATTCTTCTGTTATGTACTTTTTCCTCTTGTTATTATGTTTCTTCTTCTTGTTCGTCTTGTTCTTCTAGTTGCCAGTTCTTGTTGTAGTTTACATCTCCTTAATTATCTTCATCCTATTCTGTTTCTTCTGCACATTTTGCTTTTTTAATTACTTCTTCTTCTGCTTCTTCTCCTTCTTCCTCACCTTAATCTACTTTTATTTCTGGGTTTTCAGTTTAACTTCTACTATTTCGCTTTTTCGGCATCTTCTTCTGTTATTTCAGCTTTTACGGCTTATTCTGTTACGGCTTATTCTTTTACGGCTTATTCTTTTACGGTTATTTCTGTTTTTCCTCTTATTCTTCTGTTTCCTCTTCTTGTTGTTGTTGTTCTTCTAGTTCCTCTTGTAGTTCTACATCTCCTTCTTCTCTTTCTTCATCTCCTTCTGTTTCTTCTGCATTTTTTGCTCTTTCAATTACTTCTTCTTCTTCTGGTTCTTCTGCTTCTTCTTCAGCTCATTCTTCTGTTATTTCTGCTTTTGCTGCTTATTCCTCTGTTATTTCTGCTTTTTCGGCTTATTCTTCTCTTATTTATGGTTTTACAGCTTATTTTTCCGTTATTTCTGCTTTTACGGCTTATTCTTTTGTTATTTCTGCTTTTTCATCTTAGTCTTCTGTTTATTCTTGTGTTTTTCTGGTTCTTCTTGTTCTTGGAGTTCTACACCTCCTTCTTCTTTTTCTTCATCGTCCTCTGTTTCTTCTGCATGTTGTGCTTTTCAATTGCTTCTTCTTCTGCTTCTTCTCCTTCTTCCTCACCTTAATCTACTTTTATTTCTGGGTTTTCGGCTTAACTTCTACTATTTCGCTTTTTCAGCTTCTTACCCTGTTATTTCAGCTTTTACGGCTTATTCTTTGGTTATTTCTGTTTTTCCTCTTATTCTTCTGTTTCCTCTTCTTGTTCTTGTTGTTCTTCTAGTTCCTCTTGTAGTTCTACATCTCCTTCTTCTCTTTCTTCATCTCCTTCTGTTTCTTCTGCAGTTTTTGCTCTTTCAATTACATCTTCTTCTTCTGGTTCTTCTGCTTCTTCTTCAGCTTATTCTTCTGTTATTTCTGCTTTTGCTGCTTATTCCTCTATTATTTCTGCTTTTTCGGCTTATTCTTCTCTTATTTATGGTTTTTCAGCTTATTTTTCCGTTATTTCTGCTTTTACGGCTTATTGTTTTGTTATTTCTGCTTTTTCATCTTAGTCTTCTGTTTATTCTTGTGTTTTTCTGGTTCTTCTTGTTCTTGGAGTTCTACACCTCCTTCTTCTTTTTCTTCATCGTCCTCTGTTTCTTCTGCATATTTTGCTTTTTCAATTGCTTCTTCTGCTTTTTCCTCTGCTTAATCTACTGTTATTTCTTGTTTTGCGGCTTACTCTTCTATTAATTCGCTTTTTCGGCTTATTCTTCTGTTCTTTCTGATTTTTCGGCCTATTCTTTTGTTATTTCTGTTTTTCCTCTTATTCTTCTGTTTCCTCTTCTTGTTCTTGTTGTTCTTCTAGTTCTTCTTATAGTTCTACATCTCCTTCTTCTTTTTCTTCATCTTCTTCTGTTTCTTCTGCATTTTTTGCTCTTTCAATTACATCTTCTTCTTCTGGTTCTTGTGCTTCTTCTTCAGCATATTCTTCTGTTATTTCTGCTTTTGCTGCTTTTTCCTCTGTTATTTCTGCTTTTTCGGCTTATTCTTCTCTTATTTATGGTTTTTCAGCTTATTTTTCCGTTATTTCTGCTTTTACGGCTTATTCTTTTGTTATTTCTGCTTTTTCATCTTAGCCTTCTGTTTATTCTTGTGTTTTTCTGGTTCTTCTTGTTCTTGGAGTTCTACACCTCCTTCTTCTTTTTCTTCATTGTCCTCTGTTTCTTCTGCATATTTTGCTTTTTCAATTGCTTCTTCTGCTTCTTCTACTTTTTCCTCTGCTTAATCTACTGTTATTTCTTGTTTTTCGGCTTATTCTTCTATTAATTCGCTTTTTCGGCTTATTCTTCTGTTATTTCTGATTTTTCGGCTTATTCTTTAGTTATTTCTGCTATTTATTCTTATTCTTCTGTCTCCTCTTCTTGTTCTTGTTGTTTATAGTTCCTTATTTTCTTGTTGTAGTTCTACATCTGCTTCTTCTTCTTCATCTTCTGTTTCTTCTGCATTTTCTGCTTTTTAATTACCTCTTCTTCTGCATCTTCTCCATCTTCTTCAGCTTATTCTTCTGTTTCTTCTGCTTTTTCGTCTTATTCTTCTTTTGATAGTTCTTGCTCTTCCTTTTTTCTAGTTCTTTCTCTTCTTGTAGTTCTACATGTCCTTCTTCTTCAGCCTCTTCGGTATATTCTGATTTTTTTGCTTTTTCAATTACATCTTCTTCTGATTCTTCTGCTTCTTCTTATCAGGTTATTCTTCTGTTATTTCTGCTTTTTCGGCTTATTCTTCTGTTATGTTCTTTTTCCTCATATTCTTATGTTTCATCTTCTTGTTCTTCTTGTTCTTCTAGTTGCTTGTTCTTGTTGTAGTTCTACATCTCCTTCATTTTCTTCATCTTCTTCTGTTTCTTCTGCATATTTTGCTTTTTTAATTACTTCTTCTTCTGCTTCTTCTCCTTCTTTCAGCTTAATCTACTTTTATTTCTGGGTTTTCGGCTTAACTTCTACTATTTCGCTTTTTCGGCTTATTCTTCTGTTATTTCAGCTTTTATGGCTTATTCTTTCGTTAATTCTGTTTTTCCTCTTATTCTTCTTTTTCCTCTTCTTGTTCTTGTTGTTCTTCCAGTTCCTCTTATAGTTCTACATCTCCTTCTTCTTCTTCATCTTCTTCTGTTTCTCTGCCTTTTTTGCTCTTTCAATTATATCTTCTTCTTCTGGTTCTGCTTCTTCTTCAGCTTATTCTTCTGTTATTTCTGCTTTTGCTGCTTATTGCTCTGTTTTTTCTGCCCTTTCGGCTTATTCTTCTCTTATTTATTGTTTTTCAGCTTATTTTTCCGTTATTTCGGCCTTTACGGGTTATTCTTTTGTTATTTCTGCTTTTTCATCTTAATCTTCTGTTTATTCTTGTGTTTTTCTGGTTCTTCTTGTTCTTGGAGTTCTACACCTCCTTCTTTTTCTTCATCGTCCTCTGTTTCTTCTGCATATTTTGCTTTTTCAATGGCTTCTTCTGCATCTTCTGCTTTTTCCTCTACTTAATCTACTGTTATTTCTTGTTTTTCGGCTTATTCTTCTATTAATTTTCTTTTTCGTCTTATTCTTCTGTTCTTTCTGATTTTTCGGCTTATTCTGTTGTAATTTCTGTTTTTCCTCTTATTCTTCTGATTCCTCTTCTTGTTCTTGTTGTTCTTCTAGTTCCTCTTGTAGTTCTACATCTCCTTCTTCTCTTTCTTCATCTCCTTCTGTTTCTTCTGCAGTTTTTGCTCTTTCAATTACATCTTCTTCTTCTGGTTCTTCTGCTTCTTCTTCAGCTTATTCTTCTGTTATTTCTGCTTTTGCTGCTTATTCCTCTATTATTTCTGCTTTTTCGGCTTATTCTTCTCTTATTTATGGTTTTTCAGCTTATTTTTCCGTTATTTCTGCTTTTACGGCTTATTGTTTTGTTATTTCTGCTTTTTCATCTTAGTCTTCTGTTTATTCTTTTGTTTTTCTGGTTCTTCTTGTTCTTGGAGTTCTACACCTCCTTCTTCTTTTTCTTCATCGTCCTCTGTTTCTTCTGCATATTTTGCTTTTTCAATTGCTTCTTCTGCTTTTTCCTCTGCTTAATCTACTGTTATTTCTTGTTTTGCGGCTTACTCTTCTATTAATTCGCTTTTTCGGCTTATTCTTCTGTTCTTTCTGATTTTTCGGCCTATTCTTTTGTTATTTCTGTTTTTCCTCTTATTCTTCTGTTTCCTCTTCTTGTTCTTGTTGTTCTTCTAGTTCTTCTTATAGTTCTACATCTCCTTCTTCTTTTTCTTCATCTTCTTCTGTTTCTTCTGCATTTTTTGCTCTTTCAATTACATCTTCTTCTTCTGGTTCTTGTGCTTCTTCTTCAGCATATTCTTCTGTTATTTCTGCTTTTGCTGCTTTTTCCTCTGTTATTTCTGCTTTTTCGGCTTATTCTTCTCTTATTTATGGTTTTTCAGCTTATTTTTCCGTTATTTCTGCTTTTACGGCTTATTCTTTTGTTATTTCTGCTTTTTCATCTTAGCCTTCTGTTTATTCTTGTGTTTTTCTGGTTCTTCTTGTTCTTGGAGTTCTACACCTCCTTCTTCTTTTTCTTCATTGTCCTCTGTTTCTTCTGCATATTTTGCTTTTTCAATTGCTTCTTCTGCTTCTTCTACTTTTTCCTCTGCTTAATCTACTGTTATTTCTTGTTTTTCGGCGTATTCTTCTATTAATTCGCTTTTTCGGCTTATTCTTCTGTTATTTCTGATTTTTCGGCTTATTCTTTAGTTATTTCTGCTATTTACTCTTATTCTTCTGTCTCCTCTTCTTGTTCTTGTTGTTTATAGTTCCTTATTTTCTTGTTGTAGTTCTACATCTGCTTCTTCTTCTTCATCTTCTGTTTCTTCTGCATTTTCTGCTTTTTAATTACCTCTTCTTCTGCATCTTCTCCATCTTCTTCAGCTTATTCTTCTGTTTCTTCTGCTTTTTCGTCTTATTCTTCTTTTGATACTTCTTGCTCTTCCTTTTTTCTAGTTCTTTCTCTTCTTGTAGTTCTACATGTCCTTCTTCTTCAGCCTCTTCGGTATATTCTGATTTTTTTGCTTTTTCAATTACATCTTCTTCTGATTCTTCTGCTTCTTCTTATCAGGTTATTCTTCTGTTATTTCTGCTTTTTCGGCTTATTCTTCTGTTATGTTCTTTTTCCTCATATTCTTATGTTTCATCTTCTTGTTCTTCTTGTTCTTCTAGTTGTTTGTTCTTGTTGTAGTTCTACATCTCCTTCATTTTCTTCATCTTCTTCTGTTTCTTCTGCATATTTTGCTTTTTTAATTACTTCTTCTTCTGCTTCTTCTCCTTCTTTCAGCTTAATCTACTTTTATTTCTGGGTTTTCGGCTTAACTTCTACTATTTCGCTTTTTCGGCTTATTCTTCTGTTATTTCAGCTTTTATGGCTTATTCTTTCGTTAATTCTGTTTTTCCTCTTATTCTTCTTTTTCCTCTTCTTGTTCTTGTTGTTCTTCCAGTTCCTCTTATAGTTCTACATCTCCTTCTTCTTCTTCATCTTCTTCTGTTTCTCTGCCTTTTTTGCTCTTTCAATTATATCTTCTTCTTCTGGTTCTGCTTCTTCTTCAGCTTATTCTTCTGTTATTTCTGCTTTTGCTGCTTATTGCTCTGTTTTTTCTGCCCTTTCGGCTTATTCTTCTCTTATTTATTGTTTTTCAGCTTATTTTTCCGTTATTTCGGCCTTTACGGGTTATTCTTTTGTTATTTCTGCTTTTTCATCTTAATCTTCTGTTTATTCTTGTGTTTTTCTGGTTCTTCTTGTTCTTGGAGTTCTACACCTCCTTCTTTTTCTTCATCGTCCTCTGTTTCTTCTGCATATTTTGCTTTTTCAATGGCTTCTTCTGCATCTTCTGCTTTTTCCTCTACTTAATCTACTGTTATTTCTTGTTTTTCGGCTTATTCTTCTATTAATTTTCTTTTTCGTCTTATTCTTCTGTTCTTTCTGATTTTTCGGCTTATTCTGTTGTAATTTCTGTTTTTCCTCTTATTCTTCTGATTCCTCTTCTTGTTCTTGTTGTTCTTCTAGTTCCTCTTGTAGTTCTACATCTCCTTCTTCTTTTTCTTCATCTTCTTCTGTTTCTTCTGCATTCTTTGCTCTTTCAATTACATCTTCTTCTTCTGGTTCTTCTGCTTCTTCTTCAGCTTATTCTTCTGTTATTTCTGCTTTTGCTGCTTATTCCTCTGTTATTTCTGCTTTTTCGGCTTATTCTTCTCTTATTTATGGTTTTTCAGCTTATTTTCCGTTATTTCTGCTTTTACGGCTTATTCTTTTGTTATTTCTGCTTTTTCATCTTAGTCTTCTGTTTATTCTTGTGTTTTTCTGGTTCTTCTTGTTCTTGGAGTTCTACACCTCCTTCTTCTTTTTCTTCATCGTCCTCTGTTTCTTCTGCACATTTTGCTTTTTCAATTACTTCTTCTGCTTCTTCTGCTTTTTCCTCTGCTTAATCTACTGTTATTTCTTGTTTTTCGGCTTATTCTTCTATTAATTCGCTTTTTCGGCTTATTCTTCTGTTCTTTCTGATTTTTCGGCTTATTCTTTAGTTATTTCTGCTATTTCCTCTTATTCTTCTGTCTCCTCTTCTTGTTGTTGTTGTTTATAGTTCCTCATTTTCTTGTTGTAGTTCTACATCTCCTTCTTCTTCTTCATCTTCTGTTTCTTCTGCATTTTCTGCTTTTTCAATTACCTCTTCTGCTTCTTCTCCATCTTCTTCAGCTTATTCTTCTTTTTTTTCTGCTTTTTCGGCTTATTCTTCTCTTATTTATGGTTATTCAGCTTATTTTTCCATTATTTCTGCTTTTACGGCTTATTCTTTTGTTATTTCTGCTTTTTCATCTTAGTCTTCTGTTTATTCTTGTGTTTTTCTGGTTCTTCTTGTTCTTGGAGTTCTACACCTCCTTTTTTTCTTCATCGTCCTCTGTTTCTTCTGCATATTTTGCTTTTTCAATTCCATCTTCTGCTTCTTCTCCTTTTTCCTCTGCTTAATCCACTGTTATTTCTTGTTTTTCGGCTTACTCTTCTATTAATTCGCTTTTTCGGCTTATTCTTCTGTTCTTTCTGATTTTTCGGCTTATTCTTTAGTTATTTCTGCTATTTCCTCTTATTCTTCTGTTTCCTCTTCTTGTTCTTGTTGTTTATAGTTCTTCATTTTCTTTTTGTCGTTCTACATCTCCTTCTTCTTCTTCATCTTCTGTTTCTTCTGCATTTTCTGCTTTTTAATTACCTCTTCTTCTGCATCTTCTCCATCTTCTTCAGCTTATTCTTCTGTTTTTTCTGCTTTTTCGTCTTATTCTTCTGTTTCTTCTTCTTGTTCTTCCTTTTTTCTAGTTCTTTCTCTTCTTGTAGTTCTACATGTCCTTCTTCTTCAGCCTCTTCTGTATATTCTGATTTTTTTGCTTTTTCAATTACATCTTCTTCTGATTCTTCTGCTTCTTCTTCATCAGGTTATTCTTCTGTTATTTCTGCTTTTTCGGCTTATTCTTCTGTTATGTACTTTTTCCTCTTATTCTTATGTTTCTTCTTCTTGTTCTTCTGGTTGCTTGTTCTTGTTGTAGTTCTACATCTCCTTCATTTTCTTCATCTTCTTCTGTTTCTTCAGCATATTTTGCATTTTTAATTACTTCTTCTTCTGCTTCTTCTCCTTCTTCCTCAGCTTAATCTACTTTTATTTCTGGGTTTTCGGCTTAACTTCTACTATTTCGCTTTTTCGGCTTATTCTTCTGTTATTTCAGCTTTTATGGCTTATTCTTTGTGCCGGCTCCTGAGAGCAATGTTACAATTGCCACAATTTCGCATTAATATTGGGTGGCTGTGCTGTTTTGTCACAATTAGCCCTCTGCCCCTGCGTGCTGGACTGGACAGTCAATGACGGGTAAGATCAGAAAGCAAGTTCTGACAACCTAAGACAGGCGCAGTCCCCGAGGGGATTTAATGGTTCCCACCTTTTCATCTATGGAAAATAACTGGAACAAACAGGCCTCGGAGTTGTTGAGGCACCACCAAAACATGTTAATCATTACCAGTTACTAGGCTCATAGTAAAGGAATGCAATTATGGGAAACAGGTTCTATTACTTGTAGTAAACAATATAGCCAAATACAATTATGAGGATAAATAGTAAAATATAGGACATATAAAAATAGAATGATGATAAGAAAGTACAATCATAACAATGAATCAGAAGATCTAGAACAAACCTCCATCGAGGAGGGGAGAATATGAAATGTTCTTGATTTGTTCTTGATTTCTTGAAAAATAATAAGCAAAATGTAATGTTATGTGTCACGGCATTCACGTATACCTTGATAAATGATTAACCACATACTGTGCGAAACACAATGAAGCAATTACTGTAAAAATGTAAAAAAGAGAAAACTGCTTTCAATAAATCGCACTCAGATTTTCACTCTCCCTTTGTGTGTCTGTGTGTCATTCTTTCTTGTCCCACGCCCTAATTCCTTCGACCACCTTTTGCTCGTTCTCACTCAACCCTGAGACTGTCTCGATCTCCCGCCACCGCTGAGCTGGTCTGTGGCAGGTGGCGCCCCAACGTGGGGCTCGAGTCCCAAACAGTGGGGCTCAGTGAAGCTGGAAGAATCGGCTTTCTCTGCTTTGTGAGACTGCGTGTATGTTTGTGTGAGTAATTGTGTTTGAGTTCCAAGGCTCTCTTGAGCCGCGGAGCCTGTGTGGGCTCGTACCTGCAGTTCCGCGAAAGCCGTTACGGTTTAGTGGCGTCTCCCTTGGGAGTCCGAGACCGGGGCTTGTACGGTCACCCCTATACCAAGGCTTTCTAATACTCCGCGAGGAGTACGGTCAGGCGAGCATCGCTGAGTGTTCTTAGTTTCGCTTTCTAGGCGACCAACTCTCTAGGCATTTCCTTAAGAAGAAGACGTGTTCACGAAGAATGAGCTCTGGGTAAGCTATCCCTTCACTTTTTCATTTCAAATTTTAGTCGAAGGATAGGGAATCTCGTCAGGGCGCCGCGGGCTCGCTGGTAAAGGCTAACCAGTTACAGAAGACGAGTAATTTTAGAAAATGGGACATTCACAGTCTAGGGACAGAGGACTTTTCCTCTCAGTATTAAGTCATATGCTAAAAAGCCGAGGGATGTCTGTTAGCAATAGATCCCTCAGCGAGTTTTATGAATTTATTTTAAAGATCTGCCCATGGTTTCCAGAGGAGGGTAGTCTCTCCTTAAGAAACTGGAAAAGAGTGGGTAAGGAAATTAGAAAATTTTATAATCAAAATGGGCCGACTCAGGTCCCTGTTCAAGCTTTTTCCCTCTGGGTACAAATTAGAGACCTTTTAGTAGATACCACAGAGGCAGATCTATGGAGGGGAGAAATATCTGATGAGAGCAGTGAACATGAATCGCTCCCTTTTGCAAATTTGACCAGAAATTATTCGGGTGCTGCTCCATCTGCACCAAATGAATATGAGGAAATGGCGGCTGAACAGCCACAAGAACCAGAATACGCAGAAATTGACGTGGAGAATAATAGTAATATTGATGAGGCTGTTAATGAATTTTTTAGAGAAATGAATGTTAGTTCACCGCCACCTCCACAAACTTTTTCTATGGCTCCTCTTAATTCATCACAGATTGTACCACAAAGACTTAATGTTCCTCCATTATCTGGAGGAATATTTTGTGCTGCACGAGAAGCCCGGGAGCAAGGAGATTTTTCCTTTACCTTCCCGGTAGAATACTGGGAGGGTCAGGAACCGGCCTGGGAACCAATCTCTTTAAAAACATTAAAAGAACTAAAGGAAGCTGTAAGGACAACGGGGCCCAGTTCTCCTTACACCTTACAAGTTGTTGATTCTTTGCGTGTTTCTTATCTTACACCTTTTGATTGGTACCAGACGGCAAAGTCTGTCCTGGCTCCCGGGACTTATGTCCTTTGGAGAACAGATTATGAGGACCGTGCAGCTGAACTTATTAGAAAATCTATTTTTATTAAAAATATGCAGCCTACTTTGCCCATGCTGAAAGGAACAGGTGAATATACCAATGTTAGGGAACAATTGAAAATACCAAAAGATATTCTTAATGAAATTGGAATAATGGCAGTAGCTGCTTGGAAAAATTTGCCGCCTCCAGCTGGCAGCTCCACACTGTTGGCAGGTATTCGTCAGCGGCAGGAAGAGCCTTATGAAAACTTTGTGGCCCGCTTAGAAGAGACTTTAGATAGAATGCTTCCAAATACGGAAGCAAAAGAAATGTTGTTAAAGCAATTAGCTTCTGAAAATGCAAATTCTCTGTGCCAAGAATTAATTAGGCCAATTAGGAAGACAGGTACCATCCAGGACTTTATTAAAGCATGCATGGATGCCAGTCCGGCCGTTATTCAGGGACTGGCCTATGCCGCAGCAATGAAAGAACAACCATTTTCTTCTTTTGTGCGGTCAATGCCAAAGGGAGGAAGAGCGAGTGCTCCAATTTGTTTCAATTGTCAACAGCCTGGCCATATGAGCAGAAATTGTAACAAAACGAATAACAAAGGAAAGAATCCTGGAAATTCTAATTTGGCTCCTAAACCTTGTCCACGTTGTGGCAAGGGAAATCATTGGGCAAATAATTGTCGTTCCAAATGGCATAAAGATGGTCATAGATTGGAACAAAATAATGAAATGTCAAAAAACTCTCAGAGGGGCAAGCCCTCAGCCCCGTAAACGAAAGAGGGTCTGACTCGGCGCTCAAAAACATCACACAGACTGAGGCGCCTAACTCTACTGTGACCATACATGAATTACCTAGAGGCACTCCAGGAAGTGCCGGACTTGATCTTGCATCGGTAGCTGATGTTATTCTTTCAGCCATCGATGGAGTTACGCCTATTGAGACTTGTTTAAAGGGACCGCTACCCCAAGGAACAGTGGGGCTAATAATTGGCCGTAGTTCAAATTATAAAAAGAATTTTGAAGTACTTCCGGGTATTGTAGACTCTGATTTTAATGGAAAAATTAAAGTTATGATCAGGCCTTTAAGGGAAACAATACAAATTCATAAAAATCAGCGTATTGCGCAAATTCTTGTGCTTTCTTATATTAAATTACCAAACCCAATTTTGAAGGAAGAAAGAGGAGAACAAGGTTTTGGGTCCACAGATGTGGTTGCTTGGACTCAAAGTATTACAAAAGAAAGACCATTGAAAAAGTTAATTATTAATGGACATCCAATTATGGGGTTGCTAGACACAGGAGCTGACCGGTCATGTATTGCAGGCAAAGATTGGCCTGCGGCTTGGCCTGTGTTAAATTCTTCCTCCACACTGATTGGATTGGGCATGGCCAATAATGTTGCTCAAAGCTCACAAATGTTGTCTTGGCAACTGGGGTCACAGAAAGGTTTGTTTCAGCCTTATGTGATTCCTGCCTTGCCGTTTTCCCTATGGGGACGTGATATTATGGAGTCTTTACAAATGTCTCTAGTTACCCCTGATGTGATAGATGAACAGGCTTTTTTATAGGGGCCATTGAAACTCAACAATATGCTGATAAAATTAACTGGAAAGATGAAAATCCTGTCTGGATCGATCAATGGCCCCTTACTTCAGAAAAGATCCAGGCTATTCAAACTATAGTTAAAGAGCAATTAGCTAAAGGTCATTTGGAACCGTCTACGAGTCCTTGGAATACTCCTGTTTTCTGTATAAAGAAAAAATCTGGCAAATGGCGATTATTGCAGGATCTAAGAGCGGTAAACGCCACAATGCAAGACATGGGTGCCCTACAACCAGGGTTGCCCTCTCCTGTAGCAGTTCCAAAAGACAGCTATGTTATTATTATTGACCTGCAGGATTGCTTTTTTACAATTAAATTACATCCAGATGATTGTAAAAAATTTGCCTTTAGTATTCCATCTAGTAATTTTCAGAAACCGTGGCAACGTTATCAATGGAAAGTTTTGCCACAAGGTATGAAAAATTCCCCTACTTTATGTCAAAAATTTGTGGATCAAGCTTTACAAAAGACGAGGTTAGAATTTCCAAATGCATACATTATTCATTATATGGATGATATTCTCCTAAGCCATCCTGTAAAAGAAATTGCGGATCTAATATTGAGACACCTTATAGAACAACTGACTGCACATGGCCTAGTAGTGGCCCCTGATAAAATTCAAAAAGATAGACCTTTAAATTATTTAGGAAAAGTTATATATAATGATTGCATTATGTCACAAAATTTACAGATTCGTGTTGATAAACTACAGACTTTGAATGATTTCCAAAAATTATTGGGAAATATTAATTGGATAAGACCTTACTTAAAAATTACTACTGGAGATTTACATCCACTTTTTGCAATTTTACAGGGAGATTCAAACCCTAAATCTCCTCGTAAATTAACTCAGGAAGCATTGCAGAGTATTAAATTGGTTGAACAAAAATTATCTGAAGCAAAATTTATTCAAGTGGATTATTCAAAAACTTGGGACTTATTAATTATTCAGACTGTTTATACTCCAACAGCTTGCTTATGGCAAGATGGCATCCTGGAATGGCTGCACTTGTCACATGTACAAACACGTGTGGTCACTGCATATCCATTAATGTGTGCCTGGTTAATCATGAAAGGTGTCCTGAGGTCTCGAGAATTATTTGGCAGAGATCCAAATAATATAATAATTCCATATAACAAAGCACAATTTGAATTTTTATTACAAAATGATGATGATTGGGGAATTGCTGTACAAAATTTTACAGGACAAATTAAATTTCATTTGCCTCAAAATCCATTGATTAAATTTGTGGAGGAAACAGCAATTATATTTCCTTCAGTTACTAGTATTGAGCCATTACCTGATGCCACACTTGTCTTTACTGATGGGTCTTCATCAGGCATATCTGTTGTTTACAGCCCAGGAAAAGAGCCATTAAGAAAAATGACACCAAATATTTCAGCTCAGCAAGCTGAAATTATTGCAGTTATTATGGCTTTAGAAACTTATACTCAGCCCTTAAACTTATACTCTGATTCTAAATATGTTGTGTCATTGTTCCCATCTTTGGAAACTGCTCTTTTATCTGGAACATCACATATTCTGCCATTATTATCCAAATTACAAAATTTGGTTCATCGAAGATCTGAAAAATTTTTTATTGGACATATTCGAGGACATACAAATTTGGCTGGTCCTCTAGCTTTGGGTAATCATATGGCAGATTTATTAACCAAAGATGTCTTAATTGGATCTGTTGAATTGGCTCAGCAAAGTCATCAATTACATCATCAGAATGCTCAAGCACTGCGACATGCATTTAAAATAACTCGTGAACAAGCTCGAGCTATTGTAAGAAATTGTGAACATTGTCCTGATATTCATCATCCACTAAAAATGGGAGTGAATCCCAGAGGTCTGAAGCCTTTAGCCTTATGGCAAATGGATGTTACACATTATTCCTCTTTTGGAAGGTTGTCATTTATTCATGTTGTAGTAGATACTTTTTCTCATGCTATATATGCCACAGTCAGAACTGGTGAAGCTGTACGTGATGTGGTTCAACATCTTATAGCCTCGTTTGCAGTACTTGGAAAACCAATGAAATTAAAAACTGATAATGCTCCAGCTTACACTGCAAAGGCATTTAAATCATTCTGCCAACAATGGAAAATTGATCATGTTACTGGAATTCCTTATAATCCACAAGGACAAGCTGTAATTGAGAGAACTCATCAAACATTGAAACATCAATTAGATAGATTGCATTCGGCATCTCATTATTCCCCACATCACCAGCTTCAACATGCTCTTTTTGTTTTAAATCATTTAAATGCAGATGAGAATGGTTTAACGCCTATGGTAAGGCATTGGGGTACTGTACAATCTGTTCCCTTGCCACTTGTTATGTGGCGTGACTTACTTACTGGAACTTGGAAGGGGCCTGATGTATTGTTAACTGTAGGTCGAGGCTATGCTTGTGTTTTTCCAAAGGATGCCGAGACGCCCATCTGGATTCCAGACAGGCTCATCCGTCATAGATCACCGTCGGCGAGCACAGCGCCGCCGTCGCCTGGCTGCATCGATCCAGAGGATGAGGCAGGTGTATCTGGAAGCGATGTTCCAGAGGACGGGGTGTGCGGAGCCTCCCCAGAATCCCAATCTCCCAACGGCGGAACAACTTCTCCGTCTTCTGCGAATGGCTGAAGCTTTACTTCAAAGAATGAATCAACCTATTGGGCCTACTTTAATACTTATGGCTACTCTAGCCATAACAGGAGTTCCAGTACAAGCTGAGACATACTGGGCTTATGTGCCAGATCCTCCCTTGTTACATCCTGTTAGTTGGAATGAAGAAACCCCAATTAAGGTGTATGTTAACAACACTGATATAATGGGTGGTCTGGCCGACTTTCATTCTAAAGCTGAAATGTCAGCTCCTTTTGATTATGAAGGACTTTCTGATGATGCACCAATGTGCTTTACCACGCTTACACCTGTTCCAGCTACATGTATGATTCTTACTACTAGAACTTTCTTTACTGACTCTCCACCTCATAGAGATCAATCTGGACGCAATGTGTGGGTTTTGAGATTCTCTTATTTGAATTTTCCTGTGGAAACAAAACAATTTTCTATGGTTCCGGACTTTCCCCTGCCTTTGAAAAACTGTAATCATACCTATAGAGATAAAGATCAATAGCTAGACTGTGGCTTTCGTGATGCGCTTGAACTGCTACCTTCCAGAAGCTCTGATCGTCTTTATGATTTTTCAGTTAGTCATCAGGATCCTCGGCTGACAGCGTATGGAAAAGCTTGGTGGTGGTTTTCTCCTGGATGGGTAGCACCAACACTAATTGTTCGACCTGCCGCGTCAAAAAAGACTATTTTACAGCCTGATATTTTTCGTTTGACTGCGGCTGCTCAGCCTTTACATTGGACTGTTCCCGCCATTAAAGGAATTTATGTGGGTCTTCGTGCATGTGTAGGATATCCATATGCCTTGCTATTGGGTGATAATAGAAATGTTAACATTACTCGTGTTAATAATTCCTATTCTGTTAAATGTTCAAAATGTGTCTTAACAAATTGTTTATCTTCAGACAGAGACCGGAAAAATTTTAATACTATTATCATTGTCAAACGCCCTTCTTATGTTATGGTCCCTGTGGATTTACAGGACATGCCTTGGTATGATGATCCTGCTTTACAAATGTTTAAAGAAATTAATGCTTTGATTAGGCCAAAAAGGTTTATTGTTTCTCTGTTCTTGGGAATTGCTGCCTTGATTGCAATTGTTACCTCTCTTGCAGCATCATCTGCTGCCTTGGTGCAGGAAACACACACAGCACATTTTGTAAATGATCTTACACAAAATGTGACCTTGGCACTTGCTTTGCAACATTCCATAGATAGAAAAATGGAACAAAAGCTTAATGCTCTTGAAGAAACTGTATTGGCATTGGGAGAGGAAGTACAGCAAATCAAAAAACTTCTCTCCACTCGTTGTCATGCACAATTTAAATTTATTTGTGTTACACCTAAACCCTACAATTCTTCTCTTGATTGGAATTTTGTTAGGAATCATTTGCTTGGTGTTTGGCGTGAAAGTGACTCCAGTCATGATATGTCTTCACTTCAGGCAGAAATCTCTGCAATGACCCAAGCACATTTGTCTGAACCAGCATTGTTTGATTTTGCTTCTACATTTTCTGATTCTTTACGTTCCCTGGCTCCCTCAAATTGGCTACATTTTTTAATTTCATTTGGAATAATTATGCTAATCGTTTTGGTTGGATGCCTTTTGATGCCTGTGTTTTTAAAGCTGCTTAGCAGAAATCTGAAGATTCTTCGTCGCGATATGCATTTTATGCAGCTTCAATTTTAAAAAAAAGGGGGAACTGTGGCGGCTCCTGAGAGCAATGTTACAATTGCCACAATTTCGCATTAATATTGGGTGGCTGTGCTGTTTTGGCACAATTAGCCCTCTGCCCCTGCGTGCTGGACTGGACAGTCAATGACGGGTAAGATCAGAAAGCAAGTTCTGACAACCTAAGACAGGCGCAGACCCCGAGGGGATTTAATGGTTCCCACCTTTTCATCTATGGAAAATAACTGGAACAAACAGGCCTGGGAGTTGTTGAGGCACCACCAAAACATGTTGTTAATCATTACCAGTTACTAGGCTCATAGTAAAGGAATGCAATTATGGGAAACAGGTTCTATTACTTGTAGTAAACAATATAGCCAAATACAATTATGAGGATAAATAGTAAAATATAGGACATATAAAAATAGAATGATGATAAGAAAGTACAATCATAACAATGAATCAGAAGATCTAGAACAAACCTCCATCGAGGAGGGGAGAATATGAAATGTTCTTGATTTGTTCTTGATTTCTTGAAAAATAATAAGCAAAATGTAATGTTATGTGTCACGGCATTCACGTATACCTTGATAAATGATTAACCACATACTGTGCGAAACACAATGAAGCAATTACTGTAAAAATGTATAAAAAGAGAAAACTGCTTTCAATAAATCGCACTCAGATTTTCACTCTCCCTTGAGTGTGTCTGTGTGTCATTCTTTCTTGTCCCACGCCCTAATTCCTTCGACCACCTTTTGCTCGTTCTCACTCAAGCCTGAGACTGTCTCGATCTCCCGCCACCGCTGAGCTGGTCTGTGGCAATTCTTTCGTTATTTCTGTTTTTCCTCTTATTCTTCTGTTTCCTCTTCTTGTTCTTGTTGTTCTTCTATTTCCTCTTGTAGTTCTACATCTCCTTCTTCTTTTACTTCATCTTCTTCTGTTTCTTCTGCATTTTTTGCTCTTTCAATTACATCTTCTTCTTCTGGTTCTTCTGCTTCTTCTTCAGCTTCTTCTTCTGTTATTTCTGCTTTTGCTGCTTATTGCTCTGTTTTTTCTGCTTTTTCGGCTTATTCTTCTCTTATTTGGGGTTTTTCAGCTTATTTTTCCGTTATTTCTGGTTTTACGGTTTATTCTTTTGTTATTTCTGCTTTTTCATCTTAGTCTTCTGTTTATTCTTGTGTTTTTCTGGTTCTTCTTGTTCTTGGAGTTCTACACCTCCTTCTTTTTCTTCATCGTCCTCTGTTTCTTCTGCATATTTTGCTTTTTCAATGGCTTCTTCTGCTTCTTCTGCTTTTTCCTCTGCTTAATCTACTGTTATTTCTTGTTTTTCGGCTTATTCTTCTATTAATTCGCTTTTTCGGCTTATTCTTCTGTTCTTTCTGATTTTTCGGCTTATTCTTTGGTTATTTCTGTTTTTCCTCTTATTCTTCTGTTTCCTCTTCTTGTTCTTGTTGTTCTTCTAGTTCCTCTTGTAGTTCTACATCTCCTTATTCTTTTTCTTCATCTTCTTCTGTTTCGTCTGCAATTTTTGCTCTTTCCAGTATATCTTCTTCTTCTGGTTCTTCTGATTCTTCTTCAGCTTATTCTTCTGTTATTTCTGCTTTTGCTGCTTATTCCTCTGTTATTTCTGCTTTTTCGGCTTATTCTTCTCTTATTTATGGTTTTTCAGCTTATTTTTCCGTTATTTCTGCTTTTACGGCTTATTCTTTTGTTATTTCTGCTTTTTCATCTTAACTTCTGTTTCTCCTTGTTCTTCTTGTTCTTCTAGTACTTCTTGGTATTCTTGTAGTTCTACATCTCCTTCTTCTTCTGCATCTTCCTCTGTTTCTTCTGCATTTTCTGTTTTTTCAATTCTTCGTTTTCTGCTTCTTCTGTTTCTTCTTCAGCTTATTCTTCTGTCATTTCTGCCTTTTCGGCTTATTATTTTGTTATTTCTACCTTTTTGACTTATTCTTCTGTTATATCTGCTGTTTCGTCTTATTCTTCTGTTTCTCCTTCTTGTTCTTCTTGTTCTTCTAGTTCTTCTTGTTCCTCTTGTAGTTCTACATCTCCTTCTTCTTCTTCCTC
>NW_028167884.1:0-58000 GCF_964194135.1 Talpa europaea
GGTTCTTCTTCTTGTTATTCTGCTTCTTTTTCTTCTTTGCATTCTTTTTCATATTCATCACCTTCGTCTTCTTGTTCTTCTTCTTGTATATCTTCTCCTTGTTCTTCTATTTCAATTTTGCTTCTTCTTCGAATTCTGCTTATTCTTCGTTTTTTGCTTCTTCTTCTTGTTATTCTTCTTCTTTTTCTTCTGCTTCGCATTGTTCTTCATATTCTGCATCTTCATCTTCTCGTTCTTGTTCCTCTTGTTGTTTTTCTTCTTGTATTTCTTCTCCTTATTCTTCTTTTCTTCTATTTCTGCTTTTTCTTAGATTTCTGCTTATTCTTTGCTTTTTGCTTCCTCTTCTTGTTTTTCTTCTTCTTTTTCTTCTTCTTCGCATTGTTCTTCATATTCTTCACCTTCATCTTCTTGTTCTTCTTATTCTCCTTGTATTTCTTCTCCTTGTTCTTCGACTTCTATTTCTTCTTGTTGTTTTTCTTCTTCTATTTCTTCTCCTTGTTCTTCTTTCTTCTATTTCTGCTTTTTCTTAGATTTCTGCTTATTCTTCGCTTTTTGCTTCCTCTTCTTGTTATTCTTCTTCTTTTTCTTCTTCTTCGCATTGTTCTTCATATTCTTCACCTTCATCTTCTTGTTCTTCTTCTTCTCCTTGTATTTCTTCTCCTTGATCTTCTTTGACTTCTATTTCTGCTTCTTCTTCAATTTCTGCTTCTTCTTCGCTTTTTGCTTCTTCTCTTGTTATTCTTCTTTTTTTTCTTCATGGCATTGTTCTTCATATTCTTCTCCTTCATCTTCTCGTTCTTCTTCTTCTTTTTCTTCTTGTATTTCTTCTCCTTCTTCTTCTACATCTATTTCTGTTTCTTCTTCGATTTCTGCTTCTTCTTTGCTTTCTGCTTATTCTTCGCTTTTTGTTTCTTCTACTTGTTATTCTTCTTCTTTTTCTACTACTTCGCATTGTTCTTCATATATTTCACCTTCATCTTCTCGTTCTTCATCTTCATCTTCTTCTTCTTCTTCTTTTTGTACTTTTTAACCTTGTTCTTCTAATAATTCTATTTCTGCGGCTTCATCGATTACTGCTTATTCTTCGCTTTTTGCTTCTTCTTCTTGTTATTCTTCTTCTTTCTTCTTCTTCGCATTGTTCTTCGTATTCTTCACCTTCGTCTTCTTGTTCTTCTTCATCTACTTCTTCTGGTATTTCTTCTCTTTTTTCTTCTTCTATTTCCATTTATTCTTCTTCTTCGAATTCTGCTTATTCTTCACTTTTTGCTTCCTCTTCTTCTTGTTAATCTTCTTCTTTTTCTTCTTCTTTTATTGTTCTTCATATTCTTCACCTTCATCTTCTTGTTCTTCTTCTTCTTGTATTTCTTCACCTTCTCTTCTTCTACTTCTATTTCTGCTTCTTCTTCGATTTCAGCGTATTCTTCACTTTTTGCTTCTTTTTCTTGTTATTCTTCTTTTTCTTCTTCTCATTGTTCTTCATATCCTTCACCTTCAGCTTCTTGTTCTTCTTCTTCTTCATGTATTTCTTCTCCTTGTTCTTCTTCTATTTCTGTTTCTGCTTCTTCTTCAATTTCTGATTTTTCTTCGCTTATTGCTTCTCCTTGTTATTCTTTTTCTTTTTCTTCTTCTTTGCATTGTTCTTCAAATTCTTCACCTTCATCTTCTCGTTCTTCTTCTTCCTCTTCTTCTTATTTGATTCCATCACCTGTTCTTCTTCTACTTCTATTTCTGCTTCTTCTTCGATTTCTGCTTATTCTTCGCATTTTGCTTCTTCTTGTTCTTCTTCTTCTTTTTCTTCTTCTTCGCATTGTTCTTCATATTCTTCACCTTCATCTTCTTGTTCTTCTTCTATTTCTTGTATTTCTTCTCCATGTTTTTCTCCTAGTTATACTTCTGCTTCTTCTTCGATTTCTGCTTATTCTTCGCTTTTTGCTTCTTCTTCTAGTTATTCCTCATCTTTTTCTTCTTCTCCGCAGTGTTCTTCATATTCTTCACATTCATCTTCTTCCTCTTCTTCTTCTTCTTGTATTTCTTCTCATTGTACTTTTTCTGCTTCTATTTATGCTTCTTCTTCAAATCTGCTTATTCTTCCCTTTTTGCTTCTTCTTCTTGTTATACTTCATCTTCTTCTTCTTCGCATTGTTTTTCATATTCTTCACCTACACCTTCTCGTTCTTCTTCTTCTTCTAGGATTTCTTCTCCTTGTTCATCTTCTACTTCTATAAGCCTCTTCTTCGAATTCGGCTTATTCTTCCCTTTTTGCTTCTTCTTCTTGTTATACTTCTTCTTTTACTTCTTCTTCGCATTGTTCTTCATATGCTTCACCTTCATCTTCTCGTTCAAGGTTAAGCTGAGGAAGAAGCAGAAGAAGCAGAAGAGAAGAAGTAATTGAAAAAACAAAAAATGCAGAAGAAACAGAAGAATATGAAGAAGAAGGAGATGTAGAACTACAAGAAGAACAAGAAGAACTAGAAGAACAAGAAGAGCAAGAAGTAGAATCAGAAGAATAAGACGAAAAAGCAGAAATGACAGAAGAATAAGCCGAAAAAGCAGAAATAAGAGAAGAATAAGCTGAAGAAGAAGGAGTAGAAGAAGAAGAAGAAGTAATTGAAAAAGCAGAAAATGCATTAGAAACAGAAGACGATGAACAAAACGAAGAAGGAGATGTGGAAATATAAGAAGAAACACAAGAACTAGAAGAACTAGAAGAACAAGATGAAACAGAAGAATAAGAGGAAAAAGCAGAAATAACAGAAGAATAATCCAAAAAAGCAGAAATAACAGAAGAATAAGCCGAAAAAAGCATAAATAAGAATAGAATCAGCTGAAGAAGAAGTAGAAGAATCAGAAGAGGTAATTGAAAAAGCAAAAATGCAGAAGAAACAGAAGAAGATGAAGAAGAAGAAAGAGGAGATGTAGAAATACAAGAAGAAAAAGAAGAACTAGAAGAACAAAGAGCAAGAGGTAGAATAGGAAGAATAAGACGAAAAAGCAGAAATAACAGAAGAATAAGATGAAAAAGCAGAAATAACAGAAGAATAAGATGAAAAAGCAGAAATAACAGAAGAATAAGCCAAATAAGCAGAAATAAGAGAAGATTAAGCTGAGGAAGAAGCAGAAGAGAAGAAGTAATTGAAAAAACAAAAAATGCAGAATAAACAGAAGAAGATGAAGTAGAAGGATATGTAGAACTACAAAAAGAACAAGAAGAACTAGAATAACAAGAAGAGCAAGAAGTAGAATCAGAAGAATAAGACGAAAAAGCAGAAATGACAGAAGAATAAGCCGAAATAGCACAAATAAGAGAAAAATAAGCTGAACAAGAAGGAGAAGAAGAAGAAGAAGAAGTAATTGAAAAAGCAGAAAATGCATTAGAAACAAAAGAAGATGAACAAGATAAAGAAGGAGATGTAGATCTACAAGAAGAACAACAAGAACTAGAAGAACAAGAAGAAGAAACAGAAGAATAAGAGGAAAAGCAGAAATAACAGAAAAATAAGACGAAAAAGCAGAAATAAGAATAGAATCAGCTGAAGAAGAAGTAGAAGAATCAGAAGAGGTAATTGAAAAAGCAAAAATGCAGAAGAAACAGAAGAAGATGAAGAAGAAGAAGAAGAAGAAGGAGATGTAGAACTACAAGGAGAACAAGAAGAACTAAAAGAACAAGACGAGCAAGAAGTGGAATAGGAAGAATAAGCGAAAAAGCAGAAATAACAGAAGAATAAGCCAAAAAAGGAGAAACAACAGAAGAATAAGACGAAAAAGCAGAAATAAGAGAAGAATAAGCTGAAGAAGAAGGAGAAGAAGAGGAAGAATAAGTAATTGAAAAAGCAGAAAATGAAGAAGATGAACAAGATGAAGAAGGAGATGTAGAACTACAAGAAGAACAAGAAGAACTAGAAGAACAAGAAGAACAAGAAGTAGAATCAGAAGAATAAGACGAAAAAGCAGAAATGACAGAAGAATAAGCCAAAAAAGCAGAAATAAGAGAAGATTAAGCTGAAGAAGAAGGAGAAGAAGAAGAAGAAGAAGTAATTGAAAAAGCAGAAAATGCATTAGAAACAGAAGAAGATGAACAAGATGAAGAAGGAGATGTAGAACTACAAGAAGAACAACAAGAACTAGAAGAACAAGAAGAAACAGAAGAATAAGAGGAAAAAGCAGAAATAACAGAAGAATAAGCCCAAAAAGCAGAAATAACAGAAGAATAAGCCGAAAAAGCAGAAATAAGAATAGAATCAGCTGAAGAAGAAGTAGAAGAATCAGAAGAAGAAGAGGTAATTGAAAAAGCAAAAATGCAGAAGAAACAGATGAAGATGATGAAGAAGGAGATGTAGAACAACAAGAAGAACAAGAAGTACTAAAAGAACAAGACGAGCAAGAAGTAGAATAGGAAGAATAAGCCGAAATAACAGCAGAAATAACAGAAGAATAAGTCAAAAAAGCAGAAACAACAGAAGAATAAGACGAAAAAGCACAAATAACAGAAGAATAAGCCAAAAAAGCAGAAATAACAGAAGATTACCTGAGGAAGAAGCAGAAGAAGCAGAAGAAGAAGAAGTAATTGAAAAAACAAAAAGTGCAGAAGAAACAGAAGAAGATGAAGAAGAAGGAGATGTAGAACTACAAGAAGAACAAGAAGAAGAAGAAGAAGAAACAGAAGAATGAGAGGAACAAGCAGAAATAACAGAAGAATAAGCTGAAAAAGCAGAAATAACAGAAGAATCAGATGAAGAAGAAGCAGCAGAAGCAGCAGAAGAAGTAATTGAAAAAGCAGAAAATGCAGTAGAAACAGAGGAAGATGAAGAAGAAGAAGAGGATGATGTAGAACTACAAGAAGAACAAGAAGACTAGAAGAACAAGAAGAACAAGAAGTAGAAACAGAAGAATAAGACGAAAAAGTAGAAATAACAGAAGAATAAGCCGAAAAATCAGAAATAACAGAAGAATACGCCGATAAAGCAGAAATAACAGAAGAATAAGCTGATGAAGAAGCAGAAGAAGCAGTAGAAGAAGAAGTAATTGAAAATGCATAAATGCAGAAAAACAGAAGAAGATGAAGAAGAAGGAGATGTAGAACTACAAGAAGAACAAGAAGATCGAGAAGAATAAGAAAAGCAAGAAGTAGAATCAGAAGAATAAGCCGAAAAAGCAGAAATAACAGGAGAATAAGCCGAAAAAGCAGAAATAAGAGAAGAATAAGCTGAAGAAGAAGGAGAAGAAGAAGAAGAAGTAATTGAAAAAGCAGAAAATGCATTAGAAACAGAAGATGAACAAGATGAAGAAGGAGATGTAGAACTACAAGAAGAACAACAAGAACTAGAAGAACAAGAAGAAACAGAAGAATAAGAGGAATAACAGAAGAATAAGCTGCAGAAGAAGCAAAAGAAGCAGAAGTAGTAATTGAAAAAGCAGAAAAATGCAGTAGAAACAGAAGAAGATGAAGAAGAAGAGGGTGATGTAGAACTACAGGAAGCACAAGAAGACTAGAAGAACAAGAAGAACAAGAAGTAGAAACAGAAGAATAAGCCAAAAAATCAGAAATAACAGAATAAGCTGAAAACGCAGAAATAACAGAAGAATAAGCCAAAAAAGCAGAAATAACAGAAGATTAAGCTGAGGAAGAAGCAGAAGAAGCAGAAGAAGCAGAAGAAGAAGAAGGGTGGCGGGAGGGGCTGGGATGGGTGGGGGGGACGCGCGTGGCCACAAAGCCGGTGGCGGGAAAGCCGGACCCCTCTCTCCCCATGGGGAGCTGAGCCCCACCCGCCCCCTGCCGAGTCCCTGGGACAGGCTCTGTCAGGCTGCACGGAGCTCAAGCGAGTTTCCTGCACCCGGTGACTGGGGAGAGGCCTTCGGGCGGGGAGCAGAACACTGCGTTGAGAGTGGGGGCGCTGGGCAGCCTGGTGGGGGTGTGGGGGGCGGCGACAGGTGGAGCGCAGCCTGGAAGGGCCCAAAGCAGAGATGACAGGACATTGCGGGGAGCTATTGGGGTGGGGTGGAGGGATTTTGGGCTACTAGGGCTCCGTAAATGACAAGAGGCCCATGCCATCCCCGGGGAGAGGCGGGAGCCAGACGGAGCTCAGGAGAGGATTGGGTGGACAAACCTGGGGTCAGACCGGCCTCTAGCCCCGCGACCCTTGCTAGTGGGGAACACGCGGAGCAGCCGCTCAGGGACAGTCTCCCCTTCCCTCTGCCAGGGTGCCGGCGATAGGGTGACCCTCGGCCCCCCCAGGCAGCGTGGGTGTGGCAGGACTGTGTGACTCTGCCTTCTGCCAGGCACCCTGGACACGGCTTGTGTATTTATCTGTCACCCGGTCGCGTCCCCCTGAAATCACAACAGCTCCGCATGTGCCAGGCCGAGCCATTCCTGGGCCTAATCCTCGTCCTGCAAGTGGGGGCCCCCCAGCCGTTGTCACCCCCTCTTCTGTCTCAGGGCTTCCTGGAGTGGCCCAGAGCACCCCAGTAGACGACCATCGTCCTGGTGGTGTGTGTGCTCTCCCTGTTCTGGTGTTGACCGGGATGCCCTTGGCGCTTTTCCTCTGACCATGGTGTCACTGCCACCAAGGGTTCTGTGTGTCGGGGAGGAAGTGACCGGGCTAGCAGCAGGACAGGCCACTGAGGCTGTGCCCTGAGACCAAGTGCCCTCCCAGCACCCGGGACATTACTTTTGTTGTGTTTAACCTTTTGGGGAGGCTTTGCACCCGTGTCCCTGAACGAAGGCATCCTCGATGAAAATGTTTTCTATCCCATCAGGAGGCGGGCAGGGATTCACCAGTGCCCACAGCTGGAGGTGCAGCCGGACCTCACAGAAGGTAGAAGGAGGCAGCTCTGGGGGTGGACAGTGCTAGTAGCTTCCTGACCTGTGTCCTTGGGGCGTAGGATATTTCTCCAGATACTGAACCCCCGTCTTGTTTCCGGAGGAGTCTCTTGTCTGTTGAGTGTGGGGTCGTGTGAGGACTCACTCACCCTTTTATCTGCTTGTAAAGAGTGGGTTCCTTGACATTTGGAAAGAGGCCTCCGTTGACGGATCACGTCCTGGAGCCAGCGGGGGCCGACTCTTGGCTCCGTTGTTTTTTAGTCATCCTCATGATGGATTTTATTGCTAGAAAATCCTCCCACTCAGCTGTTCCCATGTTTGCCTTCATTTTACTATGTTACCCTTCTGTTTTTGGTAGATTTGCAAGTGTTGGATTAGTTGACTCTTGCTTCTCCAAAGAAACAGCATGGGGATGGATTTATATCCATTTCCCTCCAGCTTTGGGATGTTTCCCATTATTAGCTCTTAGGTTTGAAAAAATGTGTTTCTACTCTGCGTGTCAATGTGGAGGTTGAATCCTTTGTGTTCTCTGACTACAAATTATCCAGTGGTAGAAGCAGCTTCGGCAGCTTCCTGAAGTTGGATGCCCCGTGTTTTTTATGTCCCACCGTCCTGTGTCTAACTCATAATGGCTGGACTGACTCAAAAAGTCATTTTCTTGATTTCCGACTCTGTGAGGGAATGTGGCCTCTCCACCGCTTTCCCAAGCTTTCTGGAAGCCTTGCTTGTGGCCTGCCTGATCACGACCTGTGTGTGTGTGTGTGTGTGTGTGTGTGTGTGTGTGTGTCGTGGACATTTGAGGCTGATTTTCCATTTGTAGAATACCAAAGTTGGCTTATGACACTGTGCACGCCTTATTTTGGCCCGCCCTTGTCCCAAGCCCATGAAGGTTATGGGGAAAACCTGCGAGGATGAGTCTATTTTTCTAATTTTTGCTCTCTGAGCGCAGCAGCTGTGACTGGACATGGAAATAGGGTGTCACTCTGCCGAGAATATGGGATTCACGCAAGAAACCCCAAATAACTGGTGAAAGTGAGTCCCTTCATGTCACTTGACGGGCATTCTATCCCACCCCGCCCTCTCCGGTCCAGTTCTGGCGTCCCGCCCCCCCCCTCCTGTAGCTCCTGCCCCGCCCCGCCCCGCCCAGTCTGGCCTTGCCCTGCAGCATCGCGTCGCTTCGCGCCCTGCCATGCTGGGTGCCCTGTCGTGCTCCGCCTCATCTGCAGCACCAGCTGGTGGCGGGCAGCAACGGGCCATCAAGTCGACCCACCTGAACGCCTGCGGGCCCCGGCCAACCGGTGGACCAACCGGTGGACCTCAGCAGGGCGCAGCAGCAGCCGCGGCCCCCTCCCCACCGGCAACCCAGGGAGGAGGAGGGGCCGGGGACCCAAGCAGCCGCGTGTAGGTTCCCTCAGGAACCGACACACCTGGCTGCCTGCGCCCACACCCCACTCCCTCGGGGGCATCTCCTGCCATCCAGGAAGGAGCAAAGACACCCTGGAACTGCAGTGGGAGGATGGGGGCATTCCTAGCGAGCAGCCCCTGCCAGGGCTGAAGGCAAGCCCTCGCCGCACCGGGGTGGATCCTTATTTCCTCATGGGCACCTGGGCACAGGCTCCCCTCACACTGAGCAGGGTTACCCTCCCCCCCAGCTTCGGGGGCTCCAGGGTTTAACAGCCAACTCACAAGAGCGGCGTGTGTCCCAGCGTAGACCTCAGGCGTGCCTGCGGGTCCAGAGCGCTCCAGGCACAAACACACCTTGGCCATAACACACACAAGTCCAGGGCCCACTCTGCCAAGTGTGGTGGGGCACCTCGCCAACAGGGGGTACAGCCAAAGCCCCCTGGTAACATAGGCACAGGCAGCAACCGCCAGCCACATGTTGCTCTTTGGAGTGAGGCATCAGGACAGGGGGAACCTAGGGAGTCAGGCCCCCTCAACAGGAACACATGAGGGGAACAGGCCCCAAGCCACTGGGGCAATGCCACGGAGGCCACAGGCAGGAGTTCAGAGGCATGGAAGCCCCCCCTCCAACCCCAGATAGCCCAAGCCCCCATCTCTTCCCAGCCCTGCTACACCACAGTCACAGCCCAGGGAACAGCCCCCCACACCATGGGCTTGGGTACGAGGCCTGGCCTCACCACAGCTCAGGGCTCAGGGGAGCCAGTTCTGCACCTGCCTTTGTGCTTGAGAACACCATGTAGCCCCACAGGGGCCACCCCAGACAGCACACCCTCTTAAGAGGGGTGGTGGTATGGGCTGCAGCTCAGGCCCCAGCAGCTTGGGACTACACGAAGCCCCTTTGCTGCATTCCAGGCAGGAGCCCATGGCTCACTTAGTATTGACCAGGCCCCCCACCTGTGAGGCACAGTGTAGGCACAACCCACTGCACCCGCAACCAGGTCTTGGGGAGCCTGCAGGCAACATAGAGAGCTGTCCCATAAGCACCCGACCCCAGTGCTGCTCCCAGACCAAAGCACTCACCCACAGCCCCCGTGGCCTCTCAGAGCCACCTGGACTACACTTGCCGCGGTGCTTGTTCCCCACTTGTCACGAGCCCATCTGCCCTGGCACAATCTCATCCCACTGATGAGCAGAGGCAACCCCCACAGGGAGCACACAGGCATAGCAGAGTCAGCCCAGCCCACACCGTTGGTTGAGCTCAGGGTTATCATAGTGAGTAAAAAGGACACTTTCTAAGGTGCCATAGGAGATGCAAGGGTGGTGGCAGAGGAGCCACCACCCCTCAGAGTCCACCACTGACAGCCCAGGCCATGGCACCCAAGCCCCCTCAACATGGGCAAGGCACCCCTGCCACCACTGCAATGGGGCTGAAGCTAAACACTCTTCCGGGGCAGTCCACTAAGGGCAGCACAACCCTGGGGTACACAGCACCAGGGGACAGAGCCACTGAGCGGGATGGAGCCAAGCCTGGGCATCAGCCCTCCATGATCCCAGGTACCCTCTCGTGGAGGCTGCAGCAACACCGGCCCTGCAGGCACAAGCAAGGGCTCCCACAGCCACCCCCCTGGATGGCCAGACTCTAAAGGCAGTTGGAGCCTGAAGCTGGCCCCAGCACCTCTGGGGCATTGCCTGTCATGGCCCTCCACTTTCTTGAGAGCCGGAATCCCATGTCCAAGCTGCGGCACTCACAGGGGGCAAGATGCCACCCCAAGGGCCCTTGTACACAGGGCTCAGCCAGCACTTGATATGCATCAGGGAGGAGGAACAGCCACGTGGAGGCTCAGAGCTTTCTCTTCCTCTTTACCAAACAGCCTCCGCCACGTGACAGCAGCACTGACCCATGCACACAAGGCAGGGTTCAGCACACAGCCAACTGCTTGGACAACAGCCTTTGGCAGTTCAGGCACCCCCACTGCCCACCCAAACTCAGGGAGGCTGCAAACCTTAGTAACGGGGGCAGTGACCCATCAGGCAACACAACACTCAGTCACCATGAGCTGGATCTCCACCTGCCCACCAGGGGCACCTCCCCTCTAGGGCCCAGCTGGAGGGCTCTGCTCTCCAACCATCCACACAGGACCCAAAGGGCCCCAGCTCCTGGGGCAAGCAGTACCATGTGGGAGATGGCTGCTGCTGGCCACCACCCAGAACTCCAGGCCTCTGACACTGGCAGGCAACACAGGGACAGCCAACCCCAGGCCTCCATGGACCTCCAATTACCACCTTCGCTGGATCTATGGTGACATTATAACCCCCATGGGGCTGTGGTGGCCTGGGTGATACAGTTAACAAGTTTGTCTTTCCCCATTTCTTGCAATTCCCCTTATCTAGCATTGGCAGGATTGATGGCTTGTCTTTCCCATTTGTTGCAGCTTCCCCTCCCCTTGGGAAGAAAAACAAGCTGGCGCCACTGGTTTCCCTGCAGACCCTTCCCCCTCGCCCTAAGAAAAACAAGCTGGCGATCACCCGTCTCTGTGCCGTGACACCTTCCCCTTCCCTTAAGATGAATGAGCTGACACCCATCCATCTCCCTGTTGAGCTGGAGCCCACTTGTCTCTGTGTGGACCCCTTCCCCCTCCCCTTCGCGGACCTCTACCCATCTCCCCCTGTATAAATACCCCTGCCCGCTGCCAAAGAGCAGGACGGTGGTTTTTCGGACGAGTCTGCCGCCCTCCTCATTTGTCGACAAATAAAACCGCTTTCCTTTTCCTCAAACTCAGTTTCCTTTTATTGGCTGAGGGAAACTGAGGCCGGCGTTCGGTAACATGGGCACTGCCCACAGGCAGGCACTCCTGGAGCCCCACCAGCACCAGCTGCCCCCACAGGCCTCTCTTGCACACTGGAGCTGGCAACGTGGGGCTCCTCCTTTCTCTGGCATCTCCTCCTCCAGCAGCACCACACAAAGGCTGCCCTCTAGCCCCAAAACAGCCCATGGGCCCAGGTGGCTCAACACACTGGCTCTTTCCAAACTGAGGGCTCCAGGTAGCAGGACACCCCACTGAGGGGTAGTATCCAGGCAGTATCCACCAGCCACACCAACCATGAGCTTCCCAGCTAGCAGCCACAGGTACCCACAGCATGAGTCAGGCCAAAAAGACTGACCCCCAGCACAAGACTCACCTCAGGTCCCCCTACAGCTTGAGTGCTCGGTGAACATCAGTTGTAGAACACAAGGGCCCTGTCACTGCATCCCAGGTGGATAGTGGCCTTGGGAGGGAGCCCAGAAACCCTGGCACAGTGTAAGCCAAGAGCCAGGTGCCTGGTGGTGGCCAGGGCAGCACAGAGCACGGCCAGAGAAGACCGAGACAAGAAAGGCCACAGAGGCTTGGAGGGCCCAACTCTCAGGCTGCCTATGCACAGCGGGGTCAGCTCATGACACTGGCAACTGCATGACTGACCCTCCAGGAGGGGAGGGCAAGCTCCCTAAGGAGACACACAACACTGAGGGGTGCAGCTGTGGACACATGGTCAACCCCAACTTGGTCTGGGGCCAGCACCACAGCAGGGGGGCCACAGGGACACAAGCCCAGGGCAGCACCCGCTGCTCCTGTCAGGGCATCAGGACAGCGAGGCACACTGGAGCCAGGCCCTGTAGACAAGCAAACAGCAGCACAGAAGAGGAGCAAGACCTGAGCCATTGGGGCACACAGCGGAGGCCACAGTCAGGGGCTGAGGGCCCTGGAGCACACGGAGGCTTCGCCACAGAAAACATGCACCCACCAGGACACCCGCCTCCTCCCAGCCCCAGAGCTGCACATTCACAGCATGGGGAGCAGCCACTGGCATGGGTGTTGGCGCAAGGTCTGACCCAGTAGCAGCCTCAGGCCGGGGGCATTTTCTCTACACGTCCGTTTGTGCTTGCGCCCACCTTGTGGGCACAGGGTTCCACATCTGACAAGGCACCCCTCACAGGAAGGGCTGGTGCAGGCCACAGCGCTCACCATAGCAGTTGGGGGGCTAAGTGTTATCCTAGTCTTGAAACAAGACTTCCAACCCCACTGGGAGTGCCCCCCTCACCAGCTCGAGGTGTGGGGTGCGTTGTGGGTCCAGTGTTTGCATTCTGCGTGAGGCACCACTACCCTGATCAGGTCTTGGGGAACGTGCAGGAAAATCACAGCCCTGCTGGGCATCACCCCCAGCTACTCCAAGACGGAGACGCTTATTGCAGACTCCGGCTTCTCAGAGGCTGAACACCGGTCTGGCCACTGTGACTGTTGCCGTCTTGGCATACTCGGCGCGCCTTTGGGCAGCGGCAGCACCCGCTGGGAGACCTTTTATGGCCGCCAGAGGTGCTTACGCTGTGGGCAGGTGCTGCTGCAGCGTGCGGTGCGCAGCTCTGAGGCACCAAGGCGAGGGCGCGGGTTTGCGGAGATGCCCTAAAACGCCCACACGGGCGAGGGCGCTTGTGGGGTTCCGCCCTGAGAGAGCAGCGGCCCATACTCTGGCGGCAAAAAGCGCCGATTTGGGGCCAGAAAAACCTCAGCGCCCGCCGCTGCGGCCAGAGCCCCCGCCCCCCCGCCCCCGCGCCCCCGCCCCCGCCTCCGCCCCCGCCCCCCACTCCCCAACCCCCCGCCCCCCAACCCCGCCCCCCACTCCCCAACCCCCGCCCCCCACCTCCCCGACCCCCACCAACCCGCCCCCCCGCCCCCCTAAACCCCCACCCCCCAAACCCCCAACCCCGCACGACCCCTTTCCCGCCGCCCCAGTGCGCGCGCGGGGGCTTCCGGTCGACCTTGGGTGAGGGGAAGAGCCTGGGACCCGCGGCGGGGCCACCCAGCCTCGGCAGTCTGGGGGCGGGCTCTCTGCACTTGGGGCACTGCCGGCCCGGCTCCCCCCGCGGCCCTCTCCGAGGGCAGCTCCGGCCCAACCCCGCCGGAGACCCGCGTCCTGCGGCTCCGGGATCCTGGGATCCGGCCCCAGGCCCCCGGCTTCAGCCCACGCGCCGGCCCCTATTTGCGGTCTGGGCCTTTCCGCGGGCTTCGGCGCGAAGCTCGCACCTCGCGGGTCTCGCCCGGCGCCCCCGCGACCCCGGCGCCCGCCCACCCGCGACAGCGCCCGCCCCAGGTCCTCGGCCCGGCTGAGCCGTCCTGGCCTGGCTGGCTACGCCGAGCTCGCGAGGAGCTCGGCCCCCCGGCCCCCTCACTGGCGATGCTGTGCCGCCTCCAGCTCCAGACACCCCAGACTCGTGGCTCGCGGCCCCCGCCCCTGTTCAGGGGCCACCCCCTACCCGCAGCACTCGGCCCCCAGCCCCCGGCCCGACCCCGGGGTCACGGACCCTGCTTGATTCGCGGCCCCCGACCCCGCAGCGCCTGTGGGAGACTTGGGGTGAACAGCGGCGGCATCTCCGACCTCCGGGCACGGCAGCGGGGCTGGACCCCGGTGGTCCCTCACACCCCCTGAGCACCCCCGGGGCTCCCTCCCCCGGGGCGGGACGCGGCAGTCGGGTGGACGGAGATGCAGCCCCGGGCTCAGGACAACCGCTGCCTCCCCGGGACCCGCCCGGCAGAGGTACGCACCGCGCTGTGCAGGTCCCGGCGGGCTGCAGGAGGAGGCGCGGCTCCCGCGGAGAGCTGGTCGGTCCGCGCTATGCGCAGCCCCTAACCGCCCTCCGCCCCCCCACCCCTGCCGAGCTGTGAGCTCGCTGCCCGCCCCATGTACAGCTGCGCTGACAATCTCCCGGCGTCGGACTCCTCGCGCACAGCCGGCCTGACCGGCCCATCCCGCCCACGCGCCCCGGCCTCCTGGAACCACGCGCCGGGCGCCGCCGCCAAATCCACCTCCTTCGCGGGTGGGCGTGGGGGGTGGGCAGGCGCCGTCTACGCGGCCTTCAGGGGGCGCCCACGCTCCCCCCACCTGGCTGCACCTCGCGTGCGGCTCTAGCCGGTCCCAGCGGCCTTGCTCCCGGGGAGACGCCGAGACCCGGCGGCGGCGGAGGCGAGGCGGTGGGGTCGGCGCGCATCAGCACGAGCCACGCGGGGACGAGGGACGCGGGACACGACCCAATGGCCTCAAGCTGGGAAGCGGGGGCGGAGGCGGCGGGGAGCCCCTTTCCTGTCGGCAGGAATTGGGGAGAGGGTATCCAGCACCCGCCTGGGGGCTGGGGGCGCAGGGGTGGCCCCGAGGTCAGGCCTCCTGCTGGCGGTGGCCTAGGGCCCTCCCCTGGGGTCGCTCGCCTGCGCGGCCACCTTTGCGCCTCTGAGGACAAGGCCGCCCTCCGCGCCTGCCGGTGTCCTCAGGGCTCGGCTCGGCTGGGGGTACCAGGACCCTCTGACGCCAAGCCTCGCAGCTGCGCGCACGGTCCTGGGAAGGCTCCGCGGCTCCTTGGGGCCCTCCCAGCGGGCTACTGTGTGCCAATGGCCCGGCGCAGGAAAGAACCGGAACGCTTGACTTCTGACTTGGAGGGCCCCTAGGGCTAGTGCTGTGGATGCTCACCTGCATCCTTTCACCCCAGGACTCGTTCTTCCTGAGGGCCCAGTGTGTGCTGAAGCCCGGGTGACATCCAGAGTACACGGGAGATTCAGGCCCTGGGCATCAGGGCCAGGCCAGGGCTTTCCCCACTTACTCATTTCCCCTGAGGTTTTCTGAGGACCTACTGTGTGCCAGAGCCAGTGCAGGTGATGCTAGAACGGAAGCCAAAAGCCCAACAGTCCCTGGTTCCTTGGCTGAGCAGAGCTGAGCTGAGCTGAGCAGCCTCCCCGGTCTGGACTCTCCTCCTCCAGTTATACACCCGCAGATCCCTGGTGCTTAAATTATTTTCAAATAAATCATGTTTTTCAAACTTTTAGGGGTGGAACAAGGGACCCTGAGTATGGATTGTACAGGGGTAAGAAGAGATTCATTCTGTTGGGATGAAGTTGCGGTTGCTTAGAAGATGACTTTGTTTAGACACGCAAGCAAAGGTATTTACCACCGAAGTGACGTCAGATCTTATAATTTATTTCAAAATAAATTTGGAAACAGACATTTCCATGACCTATTTTAAAATCAGTTATCTGTTATAAAGCCTACTAAACTCTTGTTTTTCTTGGTGATGTTTAAAATTTCAAAGGTGTTGGATTTAGGGAATGCACCACACTTTACACTTTTTTTTTTAGATAATAAATTTTATTGTTATATTCCCCATACAATTGCAGCCCCCCCATTCTGACCCCAATCCCTCTCCTCCCACCCCCGCCCCCCTAAAAGTGTCTCTGGTTCATAGTTTTTTGTTGATTTTGATTTTCACTTTCTTATAGTTATTCATTTTCCTGGTCCCTTATTTAAGTTTTCTAGATTCCTGCTATGAGTGAGACCATCCGGTATTTTTCTTTTTCTTTTTGGCTTATTTCGCTAAGCATGATCCCTTCCAGCGCCATCCATGTTGCTGCAAATTGCATGTGTTTATCTTTTTTGAATGCTGAGTAATATTCCACGGTATATATGTACCACATCTTCTTGATCCAGTCATCTAGTTTTGGGCATCTGGGCTGTTTCCACAGCTTAGCTATTGTAAGCAGTGCTGCTATAAACATAGGGGTGCAGGTGTTCTTTGGAATTGATGTTTCTGTGTCCCTTGGGTAAATCCCTAGGAGTGGATTTGCTGGATCATATGGAAGCTCTATGTTTAGTAGGTCCAGAAATCTCCACACAGCTTTCCACAGTGGTTGGACTAGTTTGCACTCCCACCAACAGTGCAGAAGAGTTCCTTTTTCTCCACACCCTCGCCAACATTTGTTGTTGCTAGTTTTTTTAATGTGTGCCATTCTCACTGGTGTAAGATGCTATCTCATGGTAGTTTTGATTTGCATTTCCCTGATTACAAGTGATGTTGTACATTTTTTCATATGCCTGTTGGCCATTTGCATTTCCTCTTCAGAGAAGTTTCTTTTTAGCTCTTCTGCCCATTTTTTGACTGGATTATTTTCTTTGTTGTTGTTGAGTCTCATCAGCTCTTTGCAGATTTTTGTGATCAGTCCTTTATCATTAGTGTTGGGTGCAAAAATGTTCTCCCATTTGGTGGGGTTTCTCTTTGTTTTTGTTATTGTCTCTTTTGCTGTGCAGAAGCTCTTTAATTTGATGTAGTCCCAGCTGTTTATCTTTGCCTTCACTATCACTGCTTTGGGTGATGTGTCTGTAAAGATGTCTTTGATGTGCAAATCACGTAGTGTTTCGCCTATATTTCCTTCTATATATTTTATGGTTTCAGGTCTTATGTCTAGTTCTTTAATCCATTTTGAGTTGATTTTTGTGTATGGTGTGAGGTAGTGGTCAAGCTTCATTCTTTTGCATGTAGCGACCCAGTTTTCCCAGCACCATTTATTGACCAAACTTTCTTTGCTCCAATGCATAGTCTTTGCTCCTTTGTCAAGGATTAGTTGCCCATAAATCTGTGGGTTTATTTCTGGATTTTCTATTCAATTCCATTGGTCTGTATGTCTGTTCTTGTTCCAATACCATGCAGTTTTGATGATTATGGCTTTGTATTATAGTTTGAAGTCTGGGAGTGTGATGCCTCCATTACCTTCTTTTTTTTTTCAGGAGAGATTTGGCTATACGGGGTTTTTTGTGATTCCATATGAATTTCATCAATAATTGTTCTATTTCTTTGAAGAATGACATTGAAATTTTGATTGGAATAGCATTGAATCTGTATATTGCTTTTGGAAGGATGGCCCTTTTAATAATGTTTATTCTTCCAATCCATGAGCAGGGGATGTCTTTCCATTTCTTTGTGTCTTCTATTTCTTTTAACAGTGTTTCATAGCTTTCTTTGTATAGGTTCTTTACCTCTTTTGTTAGATTTATTCCCAAATATTTGATTTTTTTGTTTTAATAACAAAAGGGATGTTTTTTTTTATTTCTTCTTCTTCAGATTTATTGTTTGTGTATAGGAAGGCTACTGACTTTTGCGTATTGATTTTGTATCCTGCCACTTTACTGAACTGATTGATGAGTTGAATTAGTTTTTCTGTGGAGTTTTTGGGGTTCTCTATGTATAATATCATATCGTCTACAAATAGTGATAGTTTGACTTCTTCTTTTCCTATTTGGATTCCTTGGATGTCTTTCTCTTCTCTTATTGCTCTGGCTAGGACTTACAGTATTATATTGAAAAGCAGTGGTGAGAGTGGACATCCTTGTCTTGTTCCAGATCTTAGTGGAATTGTTTTCAGCTTTTCACCATTGAGAATGATACTGGCTGTTGGCTTGTCATATATGGCCTTTATGATATTGAGCTATGTTCTTTGTATCCCAAGAATTTCAAGGGCTTTTATCATGAATGGGTGTTGCACTTTGTTGAAAGCTTTCTCAGCATCTATTGATATTATCATATGGTTTTTATATTTCTTTTTGTTGATGTGTTGGATAACGTTGATTGATTTTCGGATGTTAAACCATCCTTGTGTCCCTGGAATGAATCCTACTTGGTCGTGGTGAATTGTTGGATTCTGATAGCTAAAATTTTATTGAGGATTTTTGCATCAGTGTTCATTAGGGAGATTGGCCTGTAGTTTTCCTTTTTTGTGTTGTCCTTGTTCGGTTTTGGTATTAGTGTAATGTTGGCTTCATAGAACGTGTTTGGTATTGTCCCGTTCTTCTCATTTTTTTGGAAGAGTTTGTGAAGGATAGGCACTAATTCATCTCTGAATGTTTGGTAGAATTCATTTGTGAATCCATCAGGTCCTGGGCTTTTGTTTTTGGGGAGGTTTTTGATTACCATTTCAATTTCGCCGCTTGTAATTGGTCTGTTTAGGTGTTCTATTTCTTCTTTATCTAGCTTTGGGTGATTGTAGAGTTGTAGGAATTTGTCCATCTCCTCTAGATTGTTAAACTTGTTTCCATATAACTGTTCATAGTAGTTACTGATTATTCTTTTGATTTCTGCTGTGTCCGTTGTGATTTCTCCTCTTTCATTGATGATCCTGTTTATTTGTGCTTTCTCCCTTTTTTCCTTTGTGAGCCTGGCTAGGGGTTTGTCTATTTTATTGATTTTTCAAAGAACCAGCTTTTGGTTTCATTGATCTTTTTGATTGTTTTTTTAGTTTCAATTTCATTTATTTCTGCTTTGGTTTTTATTATTTCTTTTCTTCTATTGGTTTTGGGTTTTTTTTGTTGTTCTTTTTCTAGATCTTTCAGTTTCGAGATTAGGTTGTTTCTTTGAGTTCTTTCTTGTTTCTTGATGTGAGCTTCTATTGCTATATATTTTCCTCTTATTACTGCTTTTGCTGCATCCATACATTTAGGATATTGGTGTCCTCCTTGTCGTTCGTTTCAAAATTTTTGTTAATTTCTTCTTCGATGTCCTCCTTAGTCCAGTGGTCTTCCAGTAGTGTGGTTTTTAATCTCCATGAGGTAGGAAAGTTCCTTGCCTTCTTTTTATGGTTTATTTCTAGTTTGATGCCTTCATGGTCAGAAAAGATGGTTGATATGCTTTCAATCTTGGTTTATGTGTTGATGTTTGTCTTGTGCCCCAGTATGTGATCGATCCTGGAGAATGATCCGTGTGCGCTTGAGAAAAATGTGTACTCCGTTTTTCTGGGGTTTAGTGTTCTATAGATGTCTGTTAAGCCCAATTGCTCTAGGTCCTTATTTAGAGCTTTGGTTTCTTTACTTATTTTTTGTCTTGTTGATCTATCCATTGTTGATAGTGGTGTGTTGAAGTCTCCCACTACGTATGTGTTTTCTCTGATGTCTGTTTTCAGAGAGGACAACAGTTGTCTGATATATTTTGGTGTTCCTTCGTTTGGTGAGTATATGTTAATGAGTGTTATTTCTTCTTGAAGTATTGTCCCCTTGATCATAATGTAGTGACCATTGGGGTCTCTTTTTATCTTTTTGAGTTTGAAATCTGTTTTATCTGATATAAGTATAGCTGTTCCTGCTTTCTTTTTTGGTCCATTTGCTTGTAGGATTGTTTTCCATCCTTTAACTTTGAGCCTATTTTTATCTTTTGTAGCTAAATGTGTTTCCTGGAGACAGCAAAAGGTTGGGTTTTGTTTCTTAATCCAGGCTGCAACTCTGTGTCTTTTTATTGAAGAGTTTAGTCCATTTACATTTAGAGTTAATATTGATATGTTAACATCTGTATTTGCCATTGTGTTTGTCTTTCCTTTGATTTTATTTATTTATTCTTTTAATAACTTTTTTTTTTGGCCTTCTTTCATTGTTATTCGTCCCTCTGAGGTTCTGGCTTTAGGACTCCTTGTAGTATTTTTTGGAGTGGGTTTTAGTTGTAATGAAATTCCAGAGTTTCTGTTTGTCTGGGAAGGTCCATATTCTTTCTTCAAAGAGGAAGGAGAGCTGTGCGGGATAGAGTATTCTTGGTTGGCATCTATTTTCTTGGAGTCTGTTGACTATGTCCCTCCACTCTCTCCTTGCCCGTAGTGTTTCTTCGGAGAAGTCTGATGTCAGCCTCATTGGCTTTCCTTTGAATGTTATCTGTTTCTTCCCTCTTGCCAGCTTCATTATTTTTTCCTTGTCCTGGATTCTTGGGAGCTTTACTATTATGAGTCTTGCTTTATTTTTCCTTTCGTCATGGAAGTTTGGTGTTCTTCTTGCTTCTTGTATATCAATTTTCAGCTCCTTCTTCACATTTGGGAAGTTCTCTTCAATTATCTCTTTGAATATTTTCTCTCTTCCTACTTCTCTCTCCTCTCCTTCTGGTATTCCTATAACTCTTATATTTCCTTTCCTCATGGAGTCAGATAGTTCCCAAAGTCTTTCTTCATTCTTTTTCCTTCGTACTTCTCTTTCCTTTTCTGTTTTGGTTCTTTTTATTTCTGTGTCTTCAAGAGTACTTATTCGTTCTTCCATTTCATCTATTCTGCTTTCATTGCTTTTCCCAGAATTCTTTAGTTCTTCCATTAATTCTTTGATCTCCTGCATTTCTTTTACTTCCCTCTTTAGGGACTCATTTTCATTCTTCTGATCGTTGATTATTTTTCCCTTATCATTGTTTTCCTTTATGACTTCTGTCAGTTTTTTAATCACAGCAATTTTAAATTCTCTTTCTGGAAGGCTCAGAAGTTCTTCCAAGTTACTGTCATTGCAATCTGGGGGCTGGTTTTCTTTTTGTGGTGTGCTTTTTCTCTGGAGAGTTGCTAGGTTGCATGTGGTTCTTCTCCTCCCTACTGTCTGTTTTCTAATTTGCCGTATGCGTTGGGACACTGTGTTGTTGGGACTGTCCGGCATCTTGGGTGGGCTTCTCTGCTCCCCTCTGATTCCTCCAGGAGTCATTTGTCAGTTTCAAGCAGTCTTTACTGGAGAAAGGTCCCTGTTCTAAAATGCCGATGTGGGGACACACTCCCCTGTGCACCTGGTCTGCCCCAGCGGTGGGTTCCTGCTCCCCCTCTGGGCTTGTACTGCAGGCCAAAGGGGGTCTGTCATGGGCGAACTTCCCCCGCTCACCTCTGGCTCCTGAGGAAGCCTTCTGCAGGTAGTCTTTACTGAAGGAATGTCCCTGTTCTAAAATGGTGATGTGGGACACACTCCCTGCACGTCCGGTCTCAGGCACACTCTTCTGCACGCCTGGTCTGCCCTGGCTGTGGGTGCTCGCTCCCCCTGTGGGCTCAGACTACTGGTCGGAAGGGGCCTGACGTGGGCTAACTCCCCAGCTGGCCACTGGCTCCTTCAGGAGCCTCTGCTGGTTTCAAGTCGCTAGGTGGCGCCAGAGATCTCTCCTAGAGCCCTTGGGGAGCTGATTTTCCACCCCGTGGGACAGGGAACAGAACGGGGATGGTAGGGTACACCTCAACGGCTTTGGGATGCTGTGTCAGCCTTGTGCCCTACCGTCGTGGGGAACCCACGCCCCTAATTTTGTGCCCCGGGTCTCAGTTCCAAAGCCCTCAGTTCCAGGACGCGGGCTGTAGCCCAGTTCAGTGTCGCGGGAATGGTGCCTTTTGAATCCCGCTCCCGTGCCTGGGCGCCTGGTTCATGCTCACTCAGGGAGGGCCTCCGAGCGTCTCCCCGCAAGCCTAGGTCGCAGGCGCGGGGACCTGGGCAGCTGCGATCCAATCTGGATCCGCGTTTGATTTTCAACCGCACTGCTTTTCAGCGTGATCCCGATCCCGATCCGCGCAGCTTTTCCGCGCAATCCCGATCCCGATCCGCGTCTGCTTTTCCAGCGCGCCGCTTTTCTGTGTGCAAGCTTACCGGGCGGCCCAGGGCTGTGTGCTGGTGCTGGTCTCCTCCTGGGGGGCGGGGTCTCTCTTTAATGACGCCTGGAGCTCACCTCCGTGGCGGATCCTGCAGGGTTCTCCACAGCTCCCGTTCACGGGGTGTGGTGGCTGAAATAGTTCCTTTCCACTCACAGTCCCGCTTGCTGCGTATTTTGTTCTTGTTGGTCATTTTAGTTTTTTTTTTTTTCCTCCCTCCTCTCTGCTGGTCGGAGAGTGCCAACTTTGTGGGCGGGGGAGGGGCACACTTTACACTTTTAAGTATAATTGGAAAATCTCGTTTTTTTAAACGTGGGATTTTTGTGTAGACCTGTTGTCCTAGACACAGGGCAGTTCGTCAGTTGATGTGCCCAGACTGTGGGCACCTTGGGGTGCCCCATGTGTAGGGTGTAAGAGAATGAACGGGATCCCCAGGGGCCGCCCCTGTGGGGGCGCATTCAGGCAAATGAGCGAATATTCACACGAACCCTCGCTTACCCAGACTTAGGGGGAAATAGGGCAGAGGCGGCCAGGGGACCACAGACAATGGTGCCTAGGGGACCCCTGGGAGGACTCTGGGGGGACTCGGTGCCTCTGAGGGGGACTTAGTACCTGGTGGGGTCTCGGTGCCCGGGAAAGGGGTGGCTGGTTATTTTTTGACTGCACAAGTTGCACACCACGGGGACGTGACCGGTGAGATGATGTTGGGGTCCTGCTGGGATTATGTCTTTGAGGGAGGCGCCCAGTGGGCCAGCCGGTGCTGCGGCAGTGGGGCGCCACAAAGGCGGTGGCTTCTGGAAGGGGGATCCTTCGGTGTGTGGTGCCGCTGAGCCTGGAGGGCCGACCCCCCCTCCCCGCGCCTCCAGGGCTCCCGGACTCCGCCTCCGCGCTGTCTCCGCCCTCCAGCCCCTCCGTGGCAGGGCTGCAGCCCGTGTGTCCTGCTCTTGGCGGCTCCGCCGCAGTCTCGGTTCCAGACCTGCAGGGCAGAAAAGGGAAACCCGAGCCGGTGCCCTTCGTCCCGGGAGCAGCGGCTTCGTGGGGAGTTGGCGGAGCAGGGGTGCACGCAGGGCTGGGGGGGTCCCTGGCCGGGGGGAGGCAGGGCGGTGAGGGGAGCGGGGGGCGGGGCCCAGGCCCAGGCAGGGCGGCGCCGGGCGGCGGCAGCCACGGGGGCGAGGGTCAGATCGTGCAGGGCCCCGAGTGCTGCTGGCGCAGGCCGGTGTGGGGGCCCCCGCGCCTTCAGGCTGCACCCCTCCTCCCAGGGGATGCAGCGGGTGTCGGGGAGAGGGCGGGCGGGCGGGGGAGGGGAGGAAGGGGCTGACGCGTGGGTCGCCCCACCTCTGCACCCCGAGAAAACAGACGCGCACTCGCGCAGCTGCGCTCTCCCCGTCCGGGGGCTATGGGTGGCCTCCGTTGGGCGTGGAGACCCCAGTCGTGGTGCAGAGCTGGGGGGTGGAGTGGGGGGGGGGTGGGGGGGAGGGGGGCGATGCATGCAGGAGGTGCCCTGGCCCGGGAACTACAACGCTGGGGCGGGGCGTGCCCGTGTGGCGGGGCCGGCACGAGCACCAGAGAGGCGGAGACGCCGACCCCGGGCCACATGGCGGCCCTTGGCGCCCTCAGCCCAACAGACGCGGCCCGCGCACGCGCATCCAGCCCTCGCCTGTCACCTCGCGGGCTCGGCCGATCCCCCACCGCTGGGCTGAGCGATTTCCCCGCAGACGTCGGGGGCTCCCCAGTTCGAGCATGGGTGACGATGACAGCCCCGACCGTGCCCCGACGCCCGCGGCCCCGCACGCTTGTCTCACTGCCAGCGGGACCCCAAGGGGGCAGACTAGGGAGGCACAGGGGGTCTCCGGGGGAAGAAGCGCCCGGGGGTGCCCGGGAACCGACCCGATGCGCAGCGAGCTCTCGCCCCGCCGGCCCCGCCTTCATGTGCCCGCCGCGCGTTCTGTCCTGGGGACGGGGCGGCGCCTTCAGGGACTGGCCCACGCAGGGAGCGCGGCGTCTGCGCCGAGAAACGTCTTCCCCGGCGAGCCCTGGGGTCCCCGCGGGCCTCCACTGACGAGACGAGGACACCGGCGGGCCGGGGTCGCCCTCCAGACGGACTAACGGACACGAGCGCAGCCGCCACCGTTGCCCACACCGAGTCCACTAGTGGGGCCAGAGCCTGAGCAAGTACGCGGGACGCCCCAGGCTCAGGAGGGGCGAGGGGAGCAGGGAAGGGCTGCAGGCGGTACCCCCCAGGTGGGGGAGGAGGGCAGGGAAGGGCCGTGGGCGCGCGCGGGCTCTCCGCACAGTCACCAGGTCATGTTGGGGCGCGAAGGGGCGCAGGGGCCTGATAAACTGCGCAGCTCGCGCCCCAGATGCGCCAGGGGCGGGCGGGTCAGGCTCCTCGGCCTGGCGGGTGCTGCGTCGGGGAGGAAGGAGCAGCCGCGCCCTCAGCCCAAGTTTCCGGGGCCGGTAGTGGGGGCTGGGAGGCTCGTGCCCCCCCCCCAGCCCGGAAGGCAGGGGAGCCCCTCCCCAGAGCCCCACCCTTGCGCGGGGTCCTGGACTCCGAGGGCCGCGCTGGGCAGGACGCGCTCCCGGGACGCGGCCTCCCCAGGGCCAGACCCGCGGCCGTCGGGAGACCGGGCTTTGGGGCGCGAGCTCTCTGGAAGGGAACGGGGTGTCCAAGGGCGTCCCGAGACAGACGCCAGGTGGGGCGCGCAGGAGGCCTGGACGCCGGGTGGGGCGGGCGAGGCGAGGACCAGGCCACGCGCAGGGGCCTCGGGCCGGCGGGGAAGGGCTGGACGCGGGGGCTCCGGGGCTTATGTTGGGCCCGGGAGGAGCACACGGGCGGGCCCGTCCCTGAGCGTGAACCCCGCGGCTCGCTCCCGGCTCCTCGGGACCCTGAGGGCGCCCCGGGGCGGACTCCCCTCTGTCCCCCGGGCCGTTTTCACTCCCGCAGGGTTAGGGGGCCGTTTGGGGAACACGTTGTAAGCTTTCGGGGCTGAGCCCCCTCCAGCCCCAGGCCCAGCAGCGGAAGGGCAGAGCGGGTGCCCGGGTGTGGCAGCTGGGGTGTGTGTGTGTGTGTGTGTGTGTGTATCATTAACATGTGATTTTAACTTTGTGTGATGTTTAATATTTAAATTAATCATGTTGTTTCTGTGCCGGATGTCACTAAGCAGTGTGAAGGCAAGACGAGTCCACATTTCGGATGCGGCTGGACTGTTGACACTCCCTGCGGTGTCCCAGCGCGCTCCCTGCAGGTGTTCACCTTGTGTTCTCCTCCCGCGTGAGGGGTAAGGAAAGGGTGTGTCATTAACATGTTTCTTCTGTGATGGGATCACAGCACTGCCAGGATTCTCCACTTTCAACATTTAACACTAATAGAAGGACTTTCCACGTCATTAAAGACTGTTCAGTGTTACTGTATATTTAATTTTGTGTATATTGGGGGTTTTTATTTGGATAGTTTCGAATCATTTTACTGTAAATAAAGTGTTATTGAACATTTTTACACATAAAGATTTATCGGAATTTGAAATCATTTCCTTAGTTCATTTCCAAAATTAAAATTACTATTTCCATTGAAAATGTATTTTAGGGCCTCCCCAGTGGCGCAGCAGCTTGAGCACAGCCTGTGGAGCTGTCCGCAGCCGCCGCAGCGCCGGGTCGAGCCCGCTGGCCTCGGAGCAGCCCGCATGGCGCACAGACCCCTCCCGTGTCCCTGCTGCGCCCCTCAGCCGTGTGTGTCGTCAGGCTGCCTGCTCCGCTTCCCGCTGTCTCTGGTGAATCCGCTCCCCTTCCCGCACATCTGGCCTGTTAATTTATTTACATTACTAAATAAATCTTTTTTAAAAAAAGGGTAAATATATTAAATTCAAAGTTCCCTGCAGAGGTGCTGTGAACTTATTTCTCAGGAATGGTGAGGCAAGATTTCCTCTCCTGCCATCCTTTGTTCTGTCCCACTGTCCTGCTCAAGCCTCCCGCCCTCCCCCTGCATCGCGGGGCCTCACTTGTCCCAGCTCCCGCCATTGTCCGGCGCGGCCAGCGGCGCTTTCAGGCCTCCGGCAGGTCCTTTGTAAGCCCTTTGCTGTATGTACCCTTTAAATGCGCCCCTGGCAATTACGTCATCACTCTTGAGACTCCCAGGGTGCACCAGGCAGAACGCGAGAGGCCGCGCCAAGAGCGGCTCCCAAGGGCACATTAAAAAAAGTAGAGGAACTAATGTCGCCGCCTCGTGGACTGGGGTGGTATCGTGGGAAAATTGCTGTCTGAAATTCGAGGCGGACTGGAAGTGGCTGCACAAAGAGCGGCTCCCCGCGGCGTAATGAAGGCGCGGGTGGCGCGGGTGGCGCCGCCTTGTGACCCAGTGGGATAAGTTGGGGGAAACTCAGAATGATGATGGCAGTGGGATGGGTAAGGTAAAGCGCCAGGAGGGGTGAGAAAGATGGAGTAAGGCGGGAAGCGGGAGGAGGAATGAGGTGGCGCGGCTGAGCACGGGATAATGTACGGACTGGACTGTGAATAAGATGCAGTGGTGTGTTTCAGGCAATAGAAAGGGCGGTGAGGACCATGTGAAAAATAACGGGGGAGGGCGCCGCCTGGTGGCCGTCAGTGGCGAGACAGCAAATCCCTGACAAGTGGCCAAAGGGAAGGAAAGACCCAGGTGGCCAAGCTCGGGTACCACGAAGGGGGCCTGTGGCGCAGGGAACAGCCAGGACAGCCCACGGGGAAGGGGCGGGCCCGGCGCAGAGGCAGGAGCAGTAGAGCACGGTGGGCTTGTGTGTCCAGAGCCTTGAAGAGGAAAACCGGATAGATTAAAATGTTAGTGAGACTATTCCTTACTATTCCTGAGAAGTAAGTTCACAACCCCTCTGCAGGGAACTTTGAATTTAAAATACTTGAATGTTTAATGTAAATAGTATATTTTTTTTGGAAATGACCTAAAGAACTGTTCAAATTCAGAGAACACTTTATTTACAGTAAAATGATTGGAAACTAAATTAAAAAACACCAATATACACGAAATTAAATGTAAAGGCTGGATAGATACAGTAACACTGAATAGTTTTTAATGCTGTGGACAGTACTTATAGTGCAGTGTTAAATGATGAAGTAGAATATAAAATTTTAGCGATGATGTAAGCACACTCTCCTTAACCCTTATGTGTGAGTAGAACACAATGTAAACCAACTGTACATCGAGTGGAATATTACACAGAAGTGCAAATAAAAGCCTCAAGCTGCATCTAAAATGTGGACTAGTCTTGCCTTCATACTGTTGAGTGACATTCAAGACAGAAACAGAACAGGATTTAATTTATTTAAATATTAAATACCAGATACCAGACAAAATTAAAATCAGGTTTAATGATACATGCAGTGATACATACCAGGATATGTAGTGAAGAGCCAAGAAAAAATGGGTGACAGCCATATAGGGGCTTCTTTATGGACGAAGATCATGCGATGATGTGACTTTACATTCCTTGACCTATTTAATGGAAGCTCATTTTATAATTATCAAGCTACTGCCCACCTTCTACACAGGCAAGTGCCAATATAGGGGAAAAACTAGGAAGGAAATGTACTAAGTCATAAGAATACTTTTTGATACTGTTCATCCTATTTTATTCTACTCTTCACATTTTCTATAATATACACAACTCCCTATTATTATCAGGACCAGTAACAGAAGCTGATGGAAACTCCATTGGTAAAATGACCTCCTTGCTCCTTGGCAGGGGAAAGTAATTTTTTAAAAGGCTGGAGAATTCCATGTAGTTACAGAAAAACATTTTAGGATGAAACATGGTCTCCCGCTAGTCACACAGGCAAGGGCAGAGCAGCAGTGTTGGGAGTTCACGTCAAGGTCACCTCATTTTTTTTTTTTTTTTTTTTAGTGAGGGTGTTTGGCTTTCTAGCCTGAACCTGTGCTCCGGCTAGCTTTTCAACCCAAATAAACAACTTTTGCCCCTATTCTTCATTTTTAAATTTAGAAATTTATTCTGTTTAATCCACAGCTGTATATAGCTTCAATTAAAAATAAAAGTGAAAACAAGACACTCCTTCAAAGTCTGAGCCCTTCCAGCTTACACATACAAGAAAGTTGTCTTTGTCTACAAGAGATGCAGGAAAAATAATGAATGGGGCCAGGATATTTCATAAAACAAAATTTTGTATAACAAAGCTTCTCCCTGTGACTCGTTCATTGCCTTTACAACAAAAAGGGAAAAAAAAAAGAATAGAAGAGAGGGACCTCCCTGTGGGCGCGAGAGGTTAGGACGCTGCACTATAAAGCACCAGCACCAGCAACTGCAGCACAAGTACCATCCCTGTCCAGGGAGCTGACCCACATGGTGCAGCAGACATCTCCTGTCTCCCAGCTGCTCCCCTCAGCAGTGTGTTTCAGTCAGTCTGCCTGTTCTGCCCCCCACTCTGTCTCTGGTGAATCCTCTCAAACACAACCCCCATCTCTGGCTTACAACCCAGTTCTTGAGTGCATAAATAATCTTTTAAGATTTATGTATTTATGCACACAAGAACTGGGGTACATGCCAGAGATGTGGGGGGTGAGAGGATTCACCAGAGACAGAGTGGGGAACAGAACAGGGAGATCTACTGAAATACATTGCTGAGGGGAGCAGCAGGCATGACACGAGAGGTCTGCTGCGCCACGTGGGACCCACTCTGGCCAGCTGGGATCGAACGGGTGCTGCAGAGGCTGCAGACAGCTTCACAGTGCTGCGCTCAACCACCTACAACCACCTACGCCACCAGGGGAGGTCCTGTTTTAAATACAATTCTTAACACACCTCACTTTATTTGCATTGAGTTAGGACCTTCTACCTTTTGATTTTTAGATTGCAAGAGGTTATGGAAAAAATTCATCTTTATTTATCCCGCAGGCCCAGAGGTGATCTTTTTCCAAAGTCCGAGCCCTGACCCATTGGGTGACAGAGCACCCATGGCCCCAGAAGGGGCACATTTACAACTTGAAGCAAGCAGGGAGTAGAGAAGCAGGAGACTTCTAAGAGCTCACCTGGTCATCTGAGGGGCACAAGTCAGGCTCCTGGCCAGTCACTCCCTGAAACTTTTAGTCCACCCCCAGGCCTTGTCCCAACATAACTCCGGGGCAGGAGGCACAGGCGGGTCTGTTGCAGGCTCCGCGACTCCCAGCCTTTCACTGACAGTGTCTGCCGCAGCCAGACCCTAAAATAGCCACAAGTCATTAAAACAGCAAACAAGGTTGCTTGAATTTCTGGGAAAGATTTTTTTTTTAATCGTTGTTAAAAATCCCCTTACCTGAAGCTGACATAAAAGCAAGGCGTGGGGCCTCCCTGATGGTGCAGGGGTTAAGCACCACACTGTGAGGCCATCCGCAGCCTCTGCAGCTCGAGTTCCATCTGATGGAAAGACTGGAAAGGAGGCCTCACGCGACTAAAACCTGACTCATGCAAGGAGGTGGGGGTCGAGGGGAATAACAGGACCATTAACCCAGCTGTGGAGGTCAGACCCTTAGGCGCCAGTGCCTAGTCACAGGGCAGGACACCTGAGCAGGATCCGAAGCTCTAGGGAGTGGCGCACAGGCCTGAGGGGAAGGATATGGAGATGGGGCCCACCCTGGAATCTCTGGTCCCTTTCTAGTGTTGCCTGTTACCTGACATCAGCAACAAACAGCCACTCCATGGAGGAGTGACCCTCCCAAAGAGAAAAGGACTGTATCAGAGCAGTCTCTGCACGGGCTCGGGGCAGCCATCCCTCTGCCCACCCGTGACTATGCAGGTGCCTCTTCTCATCAACTCTCTCCCTCTGTAGGGCAGCAGCCTCCTGCCTGCTGTGACCTGTCAAGGCCGCCCGCCTGCAACCATGCAGGCCTCTCTCAGCAAAACCTGTCCCTTTCCCTTTCCCTAATAAATCTGCCCTGTTTTTTGTGGGACCCTCGCCAGTGGCCGGGGAACGAACAGGCGCTGCAGAGGCTGCAGGCAGCACCACGGCCCAGTGCTCAACCGCTGCGCCACCAGGGAAGGCCCTAAATCTGCCCTTTAATGTAACTAGTGTCTCTGTCTCGTGGAGAAACGTGGCTGGGGAACTCGTTGTGTCCCGCTGGAACGGGAGCTCTGGGGGCACCTTTCCCAGAGTGACCCCCAGGACCCGCACGCACTCTACACCTACAACATTTTGGCGACCGTGAAGGGACTCGTCACATCATCTGGTGCCAACATCACATCCCCAGGTGGGAAGGTGACCCATAGGGCACAGCAGACCTCTCCTGTCTCCCCGCTGCTCCCCTCAGCAGTGGATTTCAGGCAGTTCACCTGCTCTGTTCCCCGCTCTGTCTCTGGTGAATCCCCTTGCCCCCACCCCCGCACCTCTGGCTGCACCCCAGCTCTTGTGTTCATAAGTAAAGAAATCTGTTTAAAAAATAAGTAAAAATTGGCCTTCCTGGTGGCGCAGGTGGTTGAGAGCCATGCTGTGAAGGTGTCCGCAGCCTCTGCAGCGCTGGTTCAATCCTGGCCAGCCGGCGAGTCTCCCACATGGCGCGGCAGACCTCTCCTGTCTTACCTGCTGCTCCCCTCAGCAGTGTATATTTCGTCAGTCTGCCTGTTCTGTTCCCCGCTCTGTCTCCGGTGAATGCTCTCACCCTCCAGTGCATCTGGCCTGTACCCTGGTTCTTGTATAATAAATAAATAAATCTTTAAAAAAATAAGTAAAATAAAAGCATGACTAAAACATCATTTACCTGCAGATCCTGACATGGATCCTATTGCAAACATTACAAAGCAGCTGCTATTCAAAATATATTGTGAGAAAAATGAAGGCTCTCGGCTCCACATAGAATGTTTCTTGTTGCACATCATGGTGCAGCACAATATACTTTGGCCCAGACTCTGACATCCCTGAGTCTGTTCCGTGGTTTGGTGTAATACTCAGCCTTCAGCCGGGAGCCTGTGTTTATTTTGGGGGGTCAGTAGGGACTCCTGGGGACTGTGCAATCTTGGGTTTTGTTTCCTGAACCGAGGCTGGCCTCTCTCTGCCTTTGGATTGGTGAGCTCTATAGAGGATCTTCTACTGCCACTTTCACTTTAGTTTTCTGGTTCTATTTCCCTGCTCAGCTTTTTCTTTTTTCTTTTCTCTTCAAATTATACAGGGGATCTCTTGTTAACATTTCTTTCAGGGAAGATTTGTTAGTGGACCACTTCTTCAGCTTTTGTTTGTCTGGGCAGAACATTTTTACTCTCTTGTCTCTGTAGGAGAATCCTGCAGGTTAGGATATTTGTGACCCGTATATTTTATCTCTATTCTGAATACGTTATTTCATCCTCTCCTTGCACTACAGTCCTCCAGAAATGTAAGTCGGGTCCATCCCCACATATGCACGGTCCATGACAGAAACTTGTTAAGAGGTGCTAGGATCTGGGCCTCATCCTGGTGTGGTTACCTGAGCATTCTAAAAGGATAACTCTACAAGACTTTCCATGAAAACCAGCATCAGGAACATCATTGGTACACTGTACCTATAGACTAGAGAGAGAGAGAGAGAGAAATTGGAGAAAGAAGAAAATTTCCATAGAAAGCAGTCCAATAAATCCAGAAAAGAAGAAAATTATTATATAAGGAAAAGAGAGCCAAGATCACTCATATTCTGGGGCACAAGGACCATAGGGAAAGCTTTTGGTATGGGGACCTGGCAAGAGTTTTGTTTATTGTTGGAGTGCTATGCAAGAAATCCCAGGTCCAGACATGCAAATGATCCCTCTTACTTTCCTTTTGCTTTGTGAAATGAATGTGTATATAATTGTAAAATAGTCTCCTTTGTGGGCCCCCCTGGTGGCACAGCGGTTGAGCGCTGGTTGCCAAGCTGCCCGCAGCCTCCACAGTGCTGGTTCGATCCCTGGCCGCCGGGAGGGTTCCACATAGTGCACAGACTTCTCCTGCCGCCCGCTGCTCCTCTCAGCAGTGTACTTCCTCAGCCCGCCTGTTCTCCTCCCCGCTCTGGCTCTGGTGAATTCTGTCACCCTCCCGTGCTTCTGACTGTACCCAGTGCCTATATAAATAAATAAATAAATCTTAAAAAAAATAATCTCCTTTGTACTCACTGAGTATTTCTGCTGGGAGAAAAAGATGACTACGTCAGAGGCTACCAGCAAACATTTCCATTTTAAAGCCATTTCAATGACTCATACAGGGCTGCCACCATATAAGGCCAAATGTGGCATTTAGTCTATGATGCTAATTAATTTCATGCATGTTTGCCTGGGGCATTATTTCACTTCCCTGGATGTTCCTATGAGATTCATAATTGAGAGTATTATTCATTGTACACAAAAATATAAAGGGTCTTTGTAAGGCAGTCAAATATAAATGACATTTTAGGCTATCATCACTGTGAATGTTACATGAATCTCAAAGTCAAAAATCTGTTCACCTTATTAATTCAAGCATTCATCTTAATTCAAGCATTTTCTACATGGATATAGAATATTGAGTTCAATTCTTTCCTCTGTTTAGTGAGATGAGCTCTTTATGTTGACCTTGTTTTTGCAGATTTATTTCATTCTGTTGTTCCCAATATGAGTTAATTTGCATTTGGGGGCTTTATATGTACCTAGTTGGCCAGAAAATTGAGCAGGCAAAATATAAACAGACCAAAAAGAACCCGCAAAACCTGCAACAAAAACACCCTCTTATGTTCAGAACAATTGAATAGCAATATTTCTCTATATTAAAGACAAGAAGCTACCTATAAATCCTTTTTCAATTCCATGATAGTTACAGCCTGAAATTAGTGATGCAAAAGTAGCTTTCCCAGTTCCTGTGCAGTTATGAGTGATCATGTGACTCGTTCTTCCCAATACAAAGTGAACAAATGTGACAGATGTTACCTGATAAGAAGTATCAGATGTTACATGATAAGAAGCTCATGTTCCTTCTCAATGACCTCTTAGTCCACATCCAAAGAATTGATGTAATATACTATGATATTATCTAGGATAGTTGATCTGTGAGCCAGAGGTTGCTAGTATTCTTATAAGACCAAGCAGGAAAAAAATGGTTCAAGAGAACTGTTCTAAGAAGGAATTCATAAGAACGAATGTTTTATTCTGTTGAACTGTTGCATTTGGATTTCATGATCACCACAATCTTGTGGGTCTTCACTAATCTTTACAATATATATACTCTCTGCTATTGCTTACAAATAAATCTTTAAGATTTCCAGAGATCCCAGTCTATGTATCTCCCTAGGAGCTTCTGTAACTTCACCTACTTTTCAATCCAGTGCACATACTTTGTGGGTATTTCAATGTGTTAAAGACTTTACTTGGGGGGGGGGCAGAATGTCATACATCTTGGTATGAAATGAAATTTTTACTGGAATGATAACTATGACATTAACAACGCATAGCGATAAGTAGTGATTTTACCACTTCTAAAAACAGAAATACATCCCCTTAAATTTAGCCAATATTATTTGTTGTGCCCATGAACATTATCCAACAGGTTTGATGACACCGCACTTCCTGCCTTCATATTCAGACAGTGAAAGCTGTTTCATGGGACAAGTGTTATAGATGAAAAGGAACAGGTAGGAAATAAAAGTGTAATGCAAATCTAGACCCATAGTTGGATAGTTGACAGCTGCATGTCTGCAGGAAAAAAAAGAGTCAATATTTTCTGTGAAGATAGATTGAAATGGGATTAAAGTACAGCTGGATTTTATCTGATGTTCCATAACAGTACACATTTCTCTCAGATGTAAAAGAAGTATCTGGATGAGTCTGACGACTTAGACTATTCAGTAATCACAATTCTATCACTTTTCTTTGTATATAAATATTGATAATTTTATATATCTAATGTGGCATTTCAGAAATAAGAACGTGTTGCTCAGTACTGTTGAATAGATTCAGGTTGCAACTGGCAGGACTAGGAAGTGGCCACCCCAGGGGAGAGGGGTCAGCAGCGCCCACCTGATCTGTTGAGTGGATGGAAGAATCAAGGTACACACTCACCTCATAGCATAGCAAAGAGCTTCTGCACGGCAGGCAAGCACACTTCGAAAAGAGGTCATTGAGAGAGTAAATAATATGATTGTCAGATGCTATTCTGATAGGAAAAGGCCTAGGCAGCCACAACTCCAGAGCTGCCTCATGCTTTCAGCTCTGTGATCCCAAGGTGTCAGAGGAACACGGCTGAGGGCCGCTCCTTGGCAAGCTGACCTGGTCTGCTGCTCACCAGGCATAAACTCAGACACTCACCTGTTTCCTTGGGGTTCTGAGTTTCACACAGGAAGGTACTTAAGACAAGACACTGGCTTCTCAGTGCCCTTTTGTTCATGAGCACACAGGCTGCAGCAGCTTTTGCATCCTGGGGTGTCAGCCACAACCTTCTTCATCCCTAATCAGTGAAGCCTGCAAGGTTTCATTACAGACATTGAAGTGAACCATACACGATGAGCACTCGTTCTAACCCTTGATGATCTTCCTGCAATCCTAACTAAGGTACCGTATACAGATTCTTTAGTATCGGTGGTTCACACAGGGCCACATGAGACTTACTCATTTCAGCAGAAAAACCCAGATACACTGCGAAAAGAAAAGACGATCTCCCCTGAACATGGACGTAGTATTTATATGTTAGGGATGCTCAGACCTCAGCCTGCTTAGGTTGTATAAAAATTTTTGATCCATAAACTATAATCTTTGAATTGTAAAGATTCTTCTTGTTCTCTTCCAGGACTTAAGGAAAACAGGCACCTGCCACTGCAAATGTCACCATCTTTCCATGTACACTAATGATGAATAAGCACCCTACAAGTTGTTCTATAAAATTCATTACCTGCAGACCCAAGTGAAAGGCTACTTTTAGTGTTGTTACATGTATGACCTTAGCTTATTTTCCACAATATGGAAACCATGAAAACTCAACACCAAATATTGGGAACAAACAGCAGAGGAGGTTCACTAGAAACCCACCAAAACAAAGTGGCCACTGAGGATTTCCGAGCAATAGCACATACATTATCCTGGACTCAGAGAGAAAATAATGCCACAGTCTCCCACACAGACTCAGCTTTCCAATTATTCCAGATGATTCTGAGTATTAGCTATTATAATATTCTAAATTATTTAATGTAAAATTAAATGATCACTATATCTTCCATTCTATCAAAGATGCCAATTTTTCAATTGGCCTCAAATAGTAAAGTCTGCATCTAAAGAGTAAGACCAATTCCTCAGGTCTCAGAGATAACATTTACAAGCCCCCTGAGACAATACCCACCATCAGATCCATAATGAAAATATTTTTCGTGCACCTTCAAAACTTTATTTTTTAAATTGATGTTATAGTTCTAAGAGCCACAGTTTTTTTTTTAAAGATTTATTTATTTATTTATACAAGCACTGGGTACAGTCAGAAGCGCTGGAGGGTGAGAGAATTCACCAGAGCCAGAGCGGGGAGCAGAGCAGACAGAAAGACAGAAGGACCGAAGGACCAAAGGAGCAGCAGGCGGCAGGAGAGGTCTGCATGCCATGTGGGACCCTCCTCCGGTGGCCGGGGAGCAGCCGGGAATCGAACCAGCGCTGCAGAGGCTGCGGGCAGTTTCGCAACCCAGCGCTCAACCGCTGCGCCACCGGGGAGGCCCTCCAAACTAACTTTGGAACATCTATAATAGTATTCTGTAACATTAAATGAGCTCAACAAATAATTATGCTTACTCAACATCAAAACAAACTTTGAGGGCCTCCCTGGTAGACCAGGGCTTAAGTCTCACCATTATCACCACAATGGCCCACAATATGGCCTAAGTTTGATCCCCAGTCAGGGAGCTGACCCACAGAGGGCACAGCAGGCCTCTCCTGTATTTACCCGCTGCTCCCCTGAGCAGTGTATTTCAGTAGATCCGTCTGTTCTGCTCCCCACTCTGTCACTGGTAAATCCTCTCATCACCCGACACTGCTGGCCTGCACCCCAGGTCTTCTACACAAAAATAAATCTTTAAACAAAAAAAGCAAACTTTGAATTAGAAATTGGTAGAGTTCTTGTATGCATAAATAAAAATGCATAAATAAATAAAAATAAAAATAGGAATGTTGTAAGAATTATATAAAATAAAATATTAAAAAAAATAAATCTAGGGCCACCCTGGTGGCACAGGGGGTTGGGGGTTGAGCACCGCACTATGAGGGGGTCTACAGTCCCCACAGCCCCAGTTTGATCCCCGGCCGGCCAGCGGGTGTCCCACCTGGCGAGGCAGACCTCTCTTGTCTCACCCGCTGCTACCTTCAGCTGTGTATTTCAATTGGTCTGCCTGTTCTGTTCCCCGCTCTGTCTCTCGTGAGTCCTCCCACCCCCTGCTTCTCTGGCCTGTGCCCTAGATCTTTTGTGCATAATAAATAAATAAGTGTTTTAAAAAGATAAATAACAAAACACCAATGATTCAAAACAATAAAGCACAGCAATGGTACCATGATCCCAAATGTCAACAGTAATGTCAAGTTTGGGGAGCAAAAGGATCAGAGTGTGGTGGCAGGGAGTACTGGCTACCTCACTGCAGACACATGGATTTACAGCCTGGGGAAGAATTTAGGCAGAAGCCAAGTCATATGTGCTTCCTCTGTAGCTGTTCAATAGCATAATAAAAACTAAACTCCCTATTTTCTACTTACAACTGAGATTCAACCAATGATAGCTATAAGTTTTTGACATTTTTAAAAGACCACAATAAATTTTAAAGAGGCTTTGTGTATAGCCCAGTCCCTGGCAGACTGCAGGCATTTAGCTAACCCTTGTTCACTACCTTGAGTGTTCAGCGTACTTTCTATCATGGAAAAGAATACACACACTCCTGTGCTGACATAACTGCTGAAAAAAAATAGTTACATATAAACATCATCATTAAATTGAAGTCCACTTATCCAGATGTGTATACTTTATTAAAACCCAAAGGATTGTTCTCAGAAGTGTCTATAAAGGCACACCCTATCCTGCTTGCTTTGCTTTATCAGATACTGCTTTTCACAAATTGAAGGTGTGTGGCAACCTGGACTGGGCTAAGTCCAGCAGCACCATTTCCCAAAAAACATATGTTCACCTCATGTCTCGGTGATATCTAATTAGGCTATTTTCTCGTTAGACAAAATACTACTGCATACCTAATAGACGACACTATAGAGCAAACAATTTTCACTCACACCAGGAAACCAACAAAAAAGGAATGACTTTATTTATGCAATATTGGGGTTGCCGTGGTATTCTGGAAATGAACCAACAATATCTTCAAGGTGTGCCTGCACCACCTTTTATTTGGTGCAATATAAGTACACCTATTAAAGCAAAGAAATGTATTTTGCTAAGGCTGCTGTTTGGAGCTGGCCCTACCCCCACTATGGCAAACCTAATGAAGATAGGAGGTGATCACAGCTGGTGCTGGGATAGAGAAACGCTTGCCACAATATGTTTAAGAACATGTATCGGGATGAAATAGACCTATTTTTATCTCCAGAGAATTGTTCTGTATTTTGTTTATATCCAAAGGACAATTTAAAAGCAAAGGTAAGTACAGGACAGTGCACAGACACCAGCGGGCAGAGAGAGCTGAAAATGCCAAAGGTCTGTGAAAAGAAACACCTGCACAATCACAGGCAGGCGGGAGCGCTGCCTCGCTCTCCAGAGCATTTTGTTAAAGTAGGACATACATCTTCACACTCAACTTCACATTTGGTTCATTGGAATAACAAACATAATCGAGATTGTTTCAGAGAATGGATGTGTGCTCTTCAATACTGAAAATTACTAAGAGCAATGTGCAAGAATCTAAACTTTAGGACTATGTAAATAACCTTTTTAAAATCTAATCACAAAATGATACAAGTTCACTGAAAAACTTATCAACAGAGGAAACATGAATAACAAAACAATCACCGTGAATACCAACATCCTGAGGACACCAGTCACTGCTTCTAGTGTGTTTCCCACTTGTATAGATGACATAGATTAAATCTTTAACAGTCAAAGGGGGGTTTCTTATCCTGAATAATACTGCAGGCACTGCTGAGGCATTGCTTTCTTATCAGCTGTTCTAGATCTCCAGGAATTCCTTCTGGTAGGTACAGCAGCTAAATCTGCTGTATGGGAATAATTACAGAAAAGGCTATTTTGAAATGCAGTCTCCTGTGAGTAGCAATCACATTTGGGATTAGAGCTATTTCTAAAACTATTAAGGAAATCATGTGCAACATTAAAGACAGCATCTGCATGTAACACAATGATACATTAAACTTTTAACCTGAGGCTCTTTCCTTATGAAGGAGGAAGTCCAACACCCACCGAGCTGTTCTGAGGATGGACAGGGTTGCCCACACTCCTCCCCTCCCGCTGGCCTTCAGGGGGTTTCCAGATTAGCCTCATTTGAAAATCTCTGATTTGGCCAAAAATATGTAGTCCAAAAATCCCTGACTTTCGTCCTTATTTGCATGATCTTAACACAAGTTCCTGTCTCCTTTGGACCTTAGGATTCTCAACTACGGAGTAGGAATAATGTCTCTACAGTGCCACCAGTGAGATCACATAACTTAAGTAATGGACTTGTTGCACAGGTTCAGGTAATCTCCAGCAGGTGCTCAATAAACATCGATTTCTTTCCCCTTCCCTGACCTGTTCAACTTCTCTCCAAATCAAGCATAAAAGGATTTATGATAGAGGAGGTAATATCAGTTTAACAGATTATAAATATTAAAAAGTTGATTATCGACAAAACGTCCACTTCCCAGGTGAATGAGTGTGGCTTATTCACGCTCTAATACAGGAGAGATCCTCTTAGGGCCAGGTATCAGTAGAGAAAAGACCTCAAGAGCTTAGGAATGGGCCCTTCAGTGTCTCAGATGATTTCCCATGAAGGACCTTCCATCCCCATTGGTGATAGCATCCAGCTGTCCTTGCTGTGGGAATCTCGGGGGTGTCCTTTAGTGATAAAGAGATAGTCACAGGTTTCAATACACTGAAATGGTGACTACAAACCCATTTTTGAAAAGCAGACATTGTATCCAGAGTGTGGCAGCCGTGTGGCTCTTGGTCACTCAAGGCTCAGGAAAGCCTGGTTCTATTCAAGGGGAGTCTGAAGTCGCCTCATGAGGCAGTTTCTAGGTGTCAACCTAGCCCTCTTCCAGGCTCTGAATGGCCACATCAGCTGCACAACAGGTAAGTGATGCCTCACCCTTCAGACGTGGGCCCAGGCCCAGCACGGGCAGCATCTCAGACCCCGTGAGAAATGCAGAGCCCCAGGCACCACGCAACCTACTGGGTAAGAACCTGCACCCCAGGAGACTGGGACTCGGCTCTGCCCTCCTGCCTGCTGGACCTGGAGGGGGATGTCAGCCCCAGAAAAGTTTACAATACATTCTCCAAATTATATCCTAAGTCCACAGAGATAAAACACACAGATCAATGGAACAGAACGGAGAGCCCAGAAAACCCATCCGGAGGTTGATCAGTGCAGCAGGGAGGCGCTGGGAGCAAACACGGGGGATGCGCCTTCATTCAGGGGCGCCGCGCACCCTCAAGGTCACACTCGGGAATGTCCTGACCCCCATGTTCCCCCAGGACCCCAATGACCCGCGCAGAGCTCTCCACAGCCCGCCCGCCCCACCCCGGGTCCCCTGACTCACAGCTCGGCCGTCAGCCGCGGGCAGGGAGACGTCCTCACCTTCCCCTGACCTGTTCAGCGTCTCCCCGCACTTCCCCGCCTCCTGTGCTTTGCCCCCGGGGCTTCTCCTGCCTCGGCCCGCGGGCCGCTCCGCCATAGTGGGCGCCGCTGGAGGCCGCGGCTCAGCCACTTCCGCTCCCGCCGCCGTTCCCGCGTCAGCGCGCAGGGACGGGACGTCACGCGCAGGGGGCGGGGCAAGGCCGAGGAGGTAGAGGCTCGCGGGGGGGCCGGGGGCGGGGCAGCGGCGCGCGCGGCCTGGGGGTGCGGAGGGGCGGTGCGGCCGAGCGGGACACTGGCAGGCGGAGGCGCCAGGGCCGGCGGGAGGCGCAGGGGGGACCGAGTCGCTGCCGAAGGGCGGGTCAGCCGGGCGAGGAGGGGCCCCAGCCCGGAGAGCCGAGAGCCGTGGGGGGCCGCTCAGAGGGGGAGCAGGAAGCGGGAGTGTGTGGCGTCAGAGCCCTGAAGATGGGGAGATAGAATGACGTGGAGGCAAGAACCCTCTGAAATAGGGATTCTCGCTCATTCGGAGAAGAGAACAAGCCGGTGTCGCCCTTCTGCGGGGACTCTGGATTTAGATATTAGCATTTGGGATATTACATATATATGTGTGTCTGTATTAAAAGAAATAGTTGAATTTTTAAAAAAGATTTATTTATTTATACAAGCACTGGGTACATTCAGAAGCGGGGGAGGGTGAGAGTATTCACCAGAACCAGAGCAGGGAGTAGGACAGGCAGACCGATGTAACACACTGCTGAGGGGCGCAGCGGGCGGCAGGAGAGGTCTGCGCGCTATGGGGGACCCTCGCGCGGTGGCCGGGGATCCAACCGGCACTGCAGAAGCTGCGGGCAGCCTCACAGCCCAGCGCTCAACGGCTGCACCACCAGGGCGGCCCACCATAGAATTTTTTTAAAGAAAGCCTTAAAAATTCTGTTGCAGTTATAGAAAAATTTCTAAGGGTGAAAATATTGTCGTCCAGATAGTAAAGCAGGTGTAGGAAGAGCAGCGGCATATCAGTTAATGTCAAGTTCACCTTGTTGTTGTTTTTTGTTTTTACTGAGGGAGGTATCATAAGGGCAATCTATATAAATATTAACCCACCTGTGGAAGGTTCCAGCAATCTAAGGTGGGGTCAGAAAAGATGACCAGTCAGAGGTGGGGCTAGAGAGGTTTATCAAACTTAGAAGACCCACCCATTCTGACCCCAAGGCAATAATTTCCACACTCATTCCATCACAGAACATTATGAAAGAACACCTCTTACCCTGGCAAAATGCAGCTTTTGTTCTTTCAGAGCCAATCTGAGTCTATGCAGACTTCTCTCTTTCCTGCTCTCTTTTCCTCGATCACCTTGCCATGTGCTGATGAAAGGGAACATTACTGAATGATTTGTCAGAGGATCCAAGAATCCCCCCACACTGAACCCCATCACCTGAATTCCATCAATAGGTTTTCAATTTTTAGCTTGAACTAATTTGTCAGTCCAAATGAGCACATTTTACCCTTTTTCAATTTTTACAATATTTATTGTTTTAATCAACAAGCTTCATCTAGTTATAGGTAAAAATAAAAAACAGTGAAAATAATAAGGCACTAATTCAAAGCCCAGACCCTTCCAGCCTCAAATACAAGAGGTCTGGGGTCTCCCTCTGGGTGCAAGGGGTTAAGCATGTAATCAACATAAAAAGCTTACAAGCAATATAAATACACAGGCTAAGAGTGAAACTAAGAGTATGTTAAGGTGTCTGCGAGCGCCTTCAGTGAATGGGGCTGCGTCCACACCCTGAATGTTAAAGATGATAAAAACAGATGGTGCCTGAGCCTGAACCTGATAAGGATGCATAAAAGGAGTGGATTCATGAAGCATTCTCCGAGCAGTCCCAAACCTGGCTCTGAGCTAAGGACTTTCCAGAAGCTCCTCTTCCGAGTCCAGCTTGCTGCTCCTCTTTGGACTCAGACTGTTCTCCAGCCAGAACCTCTCCTCACTCCTCAGTTTGGCACACCATGAACCAAGCCTCACTCCCCGGTTCTTCCTCCCACAAACCGGCGGCCTGCTCTCTGACAGAAGTACATGCTGCAGACCGGCTCAACATCCTGGGGACCATCCGGACTTCGGGCCCTCAAGCCTAGAGACTTCCACGGCCGGAGGACTTTCCCCTGGGTGGAAGGCCCAGCTAAGACACGTCGTGGCTACTGTCTTCAGTCAGAGCTACTGGGAACTTTGGGTTGCCTTGCCTATGTGAATGTGTGTGTATGTGAAGAACATGGTAATAAAATTCTCTTTGAGAGCCAACTTCTGACTGAAGCCAATTAATCCCACTTGCGATAAGTCTCAGCACTATCAAGCTACTGGCAGCCACTGTGGTACAGGTTTCATCCCCAGCCTGGGAGCTGGCCCACATGGTGCAGCACACCTCTCCTGTCTCGCCTGCTGCTCCCCTCAGAAGAGTATCACTGCATCTCTGGCCTACAACCCCAGTCTTGTATGCATAAATAAAAATTTTACAAAACAAATACAAGAGGCCTGAAAGTTGTGCATAACTATGGGAAGAAAAAGACAAAATTTTGAAGGGAGCAATGACATTCCATAAAACAAAATTTGAAATAACTGATAAAACCTTCCTGTGATTATTTCATTGCCTTTGCAAAAAGAAATATAGAACATAATAGAATGAAAATCCTGTATTCCAAGTCAACTTGTCACAGATCGATATAAATCGAGTGTCCTGCCTAAGAGAACACTTTTATTTTCTGTCTCATCCTACAAGTGAAAACGTGGTTATTTCAGCAGAGGTTCCATCATTGACAGGAAAGCTGGCAGTATCAAGATTTATACTGATTCACTTGTGGTAGTTCAACAGTGGTTTTGATACTGGAATTGTCAGGCCTAGTCTCCCAGCCAGGAATGGATCCCAGGCTGCAGGGGCAGTGCTGAGTCCCAGCCACTAGACCCCCATGGGTTGGTGACTCACGAAGCCGCAGCAGGAACTTCACAGACTCACAGGCAAGCAAGCGAGAAGAGGCAGGTTTGTTTAGAGAAAGAAAAAGTTTATTGAGGAGAAAAGGAACTGAAATAAAGTGGGACTCCCAGGCCATGAAACCAGGCCTGGGAGGGGCAAGGAAGCCAAACTGGAGTCGTGTCTCTGGGAATATATACCTTCTTTCCCTCATTATTATAAAGCTCCACCAGTCTCTTTGTGATTGGTTAGTTCTTGGCTGTCTCACTTAATTTGCTTCTTAGCGGGGGATCTTCACATTCTTTATCTAACAGGTTTGTCTTTCCCCATTTGTTGCATCTTTATCTTTATGGCCCAGTCTTCTGGGTGGGCATCCCTGCATTGAAGTTAAACAGCTGCCCTTCTAATTTGTCCATAAATTAAACCACTCTCCATTTCCCCAATCTCTACCTCCCTTTATCACCTGAAGGAAACCTAGGCCAGCATTAACAATGTTGTCCTTGGTCCTGGGATGTTTGTTTTTCCTAGTGGAATTAGTGACATTCCTCTTGCTGCCCTCATCTCTGAAGCCTTCCTCAACTCTCCGAGGTCCCCTCGTGCAGTGTCCCTAAAACTGCCTAATTACCCTAACTTGCCCTGTGTCTCAGTTTTATTTCTGGGTAAACTTGTAAACCGTACAAGTGTTACAGGACAGAGAGAGAGAGGGGCAGCCCAAACCCTGCAAACCTGCCTATTCTATATAGGGTTCTGCCATCCGCCGCATTAACACAAAACATGAGACTTTAATGGGAAGGGACTTTAATACAATTAGGAAACAATACAGAAAAGGCAAAGAATCTGGTTTCTAAATCAAGCACCCAAAGTTACCCGCCCCCTTGTGGGTAAAACTCCAACTGTTGTAGAGCAACCCCGATACAAAACGGGGTGCCTGACTGTGGGTCCTCACCCGCATGCTTAAAAGGACTTATCAATGCTCTACTGCGGGCACACGTGAAAGGTTAATAAAAGGTTTATTTACAAGGGAAGGGGAAATGAGGAAATGTACAGCTCTGGGAGAAAAGTGGGAGACAAAGTTTTAAATGAGTCCTACCCAATCCGCCGATCAGGAATCCCAAAATGGCACTGTCAGAGTTGGCCGCCAGCCAGGAGCGGTGAAGTCAGGAGGCGAGCGATCGCGAGCCAGCGACCCCAAGGCCCACGTGTTTGGTTTTTATATCCAACCTGGCTGCCCAACTCCACCCTCAGGTCCCAGCCACCCTCCCTTTGGTGGTGATGGGATTTGTCTTTCCCAATGTCTTGATGGCTTTAGTCTGGAGTGGGGGTGGGGTCCACAAAGCCTGTATGGGATTAACTCAGGACATCATTTCCCCCTAACACATCCAAATGGGATTGGCCCAGAGCAAGGCCCCACAGCCTGCCACAAGTCTAAAGCATCTTCCCGTGGGGACCCACAGAATAGGGTGAGAAACAACCAGACAAGCCCAAGGAAAAGAGCAAAATCAAAATCAAGACAAAAACTGCCATTGTCACCTCCCTACGGGTCTCACCCACATCTGTGTCACCCAGTCCACGACCAAAAGACAAGCACAGTTTCTTCACGTGTCTCTAGGCTCCATGTGCCTCCTCCAGGTCTCCTTCTGGCTCCATTCTGCTTCCTTCCTCAGTCTCCTCTGCAGCTTCTTCTCTCTCTGCTCAGCTCCACCCTCCCTTGGGTGGGCCAGGAAACCTGGAACCTCCCCCTTTCCTGGGGGCCACCCTGTTACACAAGGTCAGAAGTATCATAAATGAAGAGGGTGCAAAGAAAAGGAAGAAAGAAAGAAAAAAAACACTGGGTGGGAATAGCAAGAGGCATTCAAGGAACCAAAGAATGCCAACAATATTTAACTCCCATTTTTTAAAAAGGGGATTTTATTTTTGGCTAAAAAGTTACCCTTTAAATGAATTCTGTCCACTGTCAATGAAAGGAAGTCACTGACACAGAGCAGAAGGCTATTGCCATGTCTATCCGTGACCTTTATTGTTTGTGACATGGTGACTTTCAATGTAGCAAAAATGGCAACAGATGTTCTAGTCTCAACCCATTTGAGCAATGTTGAAATGTAATTGCACACAGGCCCCACAAAATGGGTATCCTCACCAACATTTCCACCCCAGAAAATAACACCTTTTTAGACATTACAGAAAATGACACATACATTTTTTTAAAAGATTTATTTATTTATTTATTTATAGAAGCACTGGGTACAGTCAGGAGCATGGGAGCGTGAGAGAATTCACCAGAGCCAGAGTGGAGAGTAGATCAGGCAGAAGGACCGAAGTACACTGCTGAGGGGAGCAGCTGGCGGCAGGAGAGGTCTGCGCGCCATGTGGGCCCCTCCTCCAGTGGCCGGGGAGCAGCCGGGGATTGAACCGGTGCTGCAGAGGCTGCAGGCAGCTTTGCAACCCAGCGCTCAACCGCTGCACCAGCGGGGAGGCCCAACACATACATTTTTTATTAACACTCTGTTTTATGAATGTTCCATAACTGGAAAAAAAGTAACAAACTTAGATGGGACTTCCTATTTGTATGCAATTTACAGATTCCGTGCAATTTCAATGAAAATTTCAATGGTGTTCTTCAACAAAATGGAACCAATACTGTTCAAATTCGTATGGAATCACAAAACCTTGAGCAGTGAAAGTTCTGACTAAAAGGGAGGAAAAATGGAGGTCTCACACTCCCAGACATCCAACAATATGATAAAGCTGTTATAATAAAAACTATGTTGGGACAAAAACAGACACAGAGACCAATGGAATCAAAGTTAAGCCCAGAAATAAAAGCACACATATATGGTGAGCTAACCTATGACACAGGAGCAAAGAATATACATTGGAAAAAAATCGCCTCTTCCATAAATGGTGCTGGGGAAACTGGATTGCAACATGCAAAAGAATGAAGTAAACCACTGTCTCACACAACACACAAACCAACTCAAGTGGATGAAAGACTTGCATGTGAAACCTGGCACCATCGAATATACAGAAGGGAACACAGGACAACACTCAATGACATGATCCTCAGAAACATCTTTGAGGATTCTTCTCCAGAAGCAAGGAAAACCAGGGAGAATGTAAACAAGAGACAATGATCAAAACAAAGAGACACCCTGCTGAATGGGAGAAAATATCAGCACACCACATGACAGCTAAGGGACTGATATCAAAGATCTACAAAGAGCTTACATGACTCAACAAAAACAAAAAACCCAGTCCAAAAAAATGGGCAGAAGTAAAAAGACACTTCTCCAAAGAAGAAATGCAAATGGCCAACAGGTATAGAAAAAATGTTCATCATCACTAATATCAGGGAAATGCAAATCAAAACCACAATGAGGGACCACCTCACTCCAGTGAGAATGCTCCTCATTAAAAAAAACAAAACAAAACAAAACAAAACTGGCAATAACAAATGCTGGAGAAGCGGTGGAAACAAAGGAGTCTCTGATGCTGCTGGTGGAAGCGCAAACTGGTCCAGCCACTATGGGCAGCTGTGTGGAGGTTCCTCAGAACACTGAAAACGGGTCTACACATGATCCAGAGTTCCACTCCTTGGAGTTCCACTCCATGTCATAGCCATGACATGGAAACAACTCAAATGCCACAAAACAGATGAATGGATCAAAACGTTGTGGTACAGTTACACCGCGGAGTATTGCTCATAATCAAAAAAGACAAAATCATGCTGTTTGTGGTGATACGGATGGAGCTGGAAGGGATGATGCTAGCCACAGTAAGGCAGGAGAAAGAGAAATATCAGCTGGTTTCTTACGTGGGAAATATAGAGAAACTGAACAAAAGGTAGAGAAAAAGACAACCCCAGCAGGCTGACCAAGAGCTGAGGCCCCCAGCGCGGAGGGGGGAGGGGGTGAACAGAGGGGAGGGAAAGAGCACAAGGGATTATGGTGATGGGTCACGGGTGCTATTCTGGTGGGAGCACTATGGGGACCACCCCTGAAGGGAGAATCCAATACCTAAAAAAAATGAACAACGATGCAAGAAAAGAAAAAAAAGAGATGAACTTGAGGAAAGGGAAGACCCTAAGACAATATAAATAAATAAATGGTCCTAAAGGCGGGTCTCACCTGAACAATGCTGCAGGAACTGCCGAGGCATCCTCTCCTCACCAATTGTTCTAGAGCTCCAGGAATTTTCTCTGGTAAGTGCAGCAATTAAATATGCTGCCTGGGAATCATTAGAAAAAGGCTAATTTTAAAAAAGATTTATTTATTTATACAGGAACCGGGGTGCAGGCCAGATGCGCCTTCCCGAGCCCAAGCGCCTTCCCTCCCTGGGCCTCACCTGTCTGCTCCCCGCCGCTGGCTCCCCAGGTCAAGGGGCAGCGGCGCCCCAACGGGGTTCCTGAAGGACCAGGCTCACCCTAGCCGAACCTCACCCCGAGTCAGGGGCCAGCAGTAGCGGTAGCGGTAGCGGCACAGGTACAGCCAGGTGCACTGGGCGGGGCTGGGCGCGCAGGGGCTCCCGGAGGACACGGCACCCCGGACGCAGGCGCTGGCAGGACGGCTCCCAAATGAACATTGAGATGCAGGCAAATGCCTCCTCCGCGCCCAAAATACTGTGACCCTACATTATCCGCTAGTCATTAAAAGGGCAAACAAAGTGGCTTGAATTTCTGGGAAAGATTATTTTTTTAAACCATTCTTAAAAATCCCCTTACCTGAAGCTGACATAAAAGCATGACTAGGGGCCACCCTGGTAGGGAAGGGTTTAAGGGTTTAAGCACCACACTGTGAAGCCATCCGCAGCCTCTGGAGCCCCAGTTCCATCCCCAGCCAGGAAGGTGACCCACGGGGAGCCACAGACCTCTCCTGTCTCCCCGCTGCTCCCCTCAGCAGTGGATTTCAGTCAGTCCACCTGTTCTGTTCCCCGCGCTGTCTCTGGTGAACTCCCTTACCCCACCCCCGCATCTCTGCCCTGCACCCGAGCTCTTGTATTCATAAGTAAATAAATCTGCAAAAAAATAAAATAAAATAAAGCATAACACATCTCCCGACTTACCCATCATGAGATATGTATGGCCGGGAACGCCCTGGCCGAGGACCGATGTATTGACAAGGGACCCCAGAAGCTGATCAGTGGAACACCTTGTCGGTAAGATTAGAACAACGGCTGGGGATTAAGGTGTGTCATGAAGTAGGTAAGAAGTGCCGGAGGGCAGACTCACAATCCCTAATCTTCTACACCCTTCCCCTTTCTATCATCTCCATGCCCTTAATCTCCTTTTGCTCTTCCCCCTTACAACCAATACCGTGGGTCAATAAAAGGGCCAGGATCTTGCTCTTCAGCAATATCCTGCATTATGTAGCCTGTTCCAAGACTCCTGTTTCTTTATCAGTGTGATATTGCCTGATGCAACAAATGGCTCCCAAACAGGGACCCCACACCCTGCTTCTCAAGCCCGGAGACGGGCATTGGACATCCTCTCAAGTCTGGCCAAAAGGCTTCACAGACCCAGAGTCTGCGACCAAGCGGTAAGAAGGTGTTTTCAGTCGTGTCTTTCCTATCTTTTTCTTCCAAATCAGCCTGGTAAAAGGCCCACAGATTCTGAGTCTGTGATGCTACTTTCTTCCAAATCAGCCAGGTAAAAGGCCCACAGAGCCGGACTCTGTGATGATAATCAGCCTGGTGAAAGGCCCACAGACACTGAGTCTGTGATGTTAACTTTCTTCAGTGAGTTTTTCAGTTAAATCTTTACTCTCTCTCTTAGAAAGATGAGTGATAATCTCACACCCCTTCAGATCAAAGATCTTAACCTCTCTTCTCTTGTTTTCCCCATGCATGGTCCATAAAAATTATTCCATTATCTTAAAAATGTTTGGTCTCAATAAAATAAAGCAAAAACAATATAAAGCCAAAGGATTATTTCTTAAAAATACAAACTCTAAAATATTTTAGCATCTCAAACTTAGTAACAACTGCCTGTCTTTAAAATTTTGGTGACCTTGGGCCCTCAGTCTTAAGTAATGGTTGAAATTAAACACTTTATCTATATAAGGATTTTAACTTCTATCTCATTAAAAAATCTTGATATATAAGGATTTTAACTTCTATCTCATTAAAAAATCTTGATATATGGGGCCTCCCTGGTAATACAGGGGTTGAAGTCTCAACACTGTTGAGCTATCTCAGGCCAGTACAGCAAGGGTTAGATCCTGGCTGGGGAGTGGCGCACATTACAGAGCCAGCCTCTCCTGTCTCAGCCGGCTTCTCCCATCAACAGCATGTTTTGGTAGATAGTCTGTTCTCACCACTCTCAGGTTGGTCTTTTCACCCCCACACATCTGGCTTACACCCTAGTTCTTATGTATATAAATAGATAAAAAACCTTTAAAAATAGATATTTGACTTCTTAAAATTAACACATGGCCAAAAGTTTAAATAAAAATCAAGAGATCTCTGTTTATCCTTGTCTTCTACCTCCGGAGGATTAACTATAAATGGCACCTATACAAAACCCCCAATTTTGATCATGATCTAAATTTGGTAAACTAGTGTAAATTCAATGGTTTAATTTAAGAGATACATGTCTTTAGGTTTTAAGATTGGGTGTTAATATTTAATGTTTAAATGTGTTTTCTTAAAAGGTAAAAATTGCGTTGTTCAACAAACACCGGTAATTAACTAAACAGAAAGACGAACCCACTCTTAAAAATCTTTGTTAGTATAAATAAGTAAGTATGTTATAAAGGTCTGCAAGTTTGTTAATCCTGTAAAAAGCTTTTTCTAAAACAATAAGCTCTTCATCCTGTGGGTAATAATCCTACCTCCCCTCAAAACAATTATAAAGAACAACTTAGCGCTCCCTTTACACGAGGGGGTTAAAAAACATTTACTGGACTCTTCTGAGTCTGACCCTGATCACAAGGCCTCTTCAGAGGCTAGTGGTGGGGAATTTTTTAATCAAGCAGAGGATGCTACAGCACCCTCCACCTGAACTCTCTAATAAGCTTCAAGAAATTCTTAGAGCATTTCAGACTCTTTCCACTCATTCTAATCTGCCAATGTCTCAAGATTCTTGTCAGCAAAACTTAGTTAAAAAAAATGCTTAAAGAAGGGCCTCCCGGGTGGTGCAGGCGGTTGAGTGCCGCAATGTGAGTCTGTCCTCAGACTCTGTATCATTGGTTTGACCCTGACCCACGGGCGAGGATATACACTGCTGCTCCCCTCAGCAGTGTATATTGTCAGTCTGCCTGTTCTGTTCCCCGCTCTGTCTCTGGTGAATCCTCACACCATCCTGCACTTCTGGCCTATACCCCGGTTCTTCCATAAATAAATAAATATTTAAAAAATGCTTAAAGAACGCCGTAAATGAGAGGGATCTTTTGCATATCCTGTTAGTACAAAAAGGAGTTGTGTAACCCATGATAATATCCCCTTTCCTATTTTTTAATTTAAATTTTATTTTTATATTCCCCGTACAATTACAGCCCCCTTATTTTGACCCCAATCCCTCCTTTCCCCCCCCCACCCCCCATAGAGTGTCTCTGGCTCATAGTTGTTTGCTGATTTTAATATTTTCTTTCTTATAGTTATTCCTTTTCCTGGTCCCTTATTTAGGTTTTCTAGATTCCTGCTATGAGTGAGACCATCCGGTGTTTGTCTTTTTCTTTCTGGCCTATTTCGCTGAGCATGATCCCTTCCAGCTCCATCCATGTTGCTGCAAATTGCATGTGTTTATCTTTTTTGAATGCTGAGTAATATTCCATGGTGTATATGTACCACATATTCTTGATCCAGTCATCTATTTTTGGGCTTTTGGGTTGTTTCCAAAGCTTAGCTATTGTAAATAGTGCTGCTATAAACATAGGGGTGCAGGTGCTCTTTGGAATTGATGTTTCTGTGTTCTTTGGGTAAATACCTAGGAGTGGAATTGCTGGATCATATGGAAGCTCTATGTTTAGAAAGAAATCTCCACACAGCTATCCATAGTGGTTGGACCAGTTTGCACTCCCACCAGCAGTGAAGGAGAGTTCCTTTTTCTCCACAACCTCGCCAACATTTGTTGTTGCAAGTTTTCTTAATATGTGCCATTCTCACTGGTGTGAGATGGTATCTCATTGTAGTTTTGATTTGCATCTCCCTGATTACAAAGGATGTTGAACATTTTTTCATATGCCTCTTGGCCAATTGCATTTCCTCTTCAGAGAAGTTTCTTTTTAGCTCTTCTGCCCATTTTTTGACTGGATTATTTTGTCTGTTTTTGTTGAGTCTCATCAGCTCTTTGTAGATTTTTGTGATCAGTCCTTTATCATTAGTGTTGGGTGCAAAAATGTTCTCCCAGGCGGTGGGGTTTCTCTTTGCTTTTGTTATTGTCTCTTTTGCTGTGCAGAAGCTCTTTAATTTGATGTCATCCCAGCTATTTACCTTTGCCTTCACTATCACTGCTTTGGATGATGTGTCTGTAAAGATGTCTTTGATGTGCATATCATGTAGTGTTTCGCCTATATTTCCTTCTATATATTTTATGGTTTCAGGTATTATGTCTTGTTCTTTAATCCATTTTGAGTTGTTTTTTGTGCATGGTGTTAGGTAGTAGTCAAGCTTCATTCTTTTGCATGTAGCGACCCAGTTTCCCCAGCACCATTTATTGAACAAACTTTCTTTGCTCCAATGCATATTCTTTGCTCCTTTGTCAAAGATTAGTTGACCATAAATCTGTGGGTTTATATCTGGATTTTCTATTCGATTCCATTGGTTTGTGTGTCTGTTCTTGTTCCAGTACCATGCAGTTTTTTATGATTATGGCTTTGTAGTATAATTTGAAGTCTGGGAGTGTGATGCCCCCATTCCCTTTTTTTTTTTCAGGAGAGCTTTGGCTATTCTGGGTTTTGGGTGATTCCATATGAATTTCATCAATAATTGTTCTATTTCTTTGAAGAATGACATTGCAATTTTTACTGGAATAGCATTGAATCTGTATATTGCTTTTGGTAGGATGGCCATTTTAATAATGTTTATTTTTCCAATCCATGAGCAGGGGATGTCTTTCCATTTCTTTGTTCTTCTTCTATTTCTTTTAACAGTGTTTTATATAGTTTTCTTTGTATAGGTCCTTTACCTCTTTTGTTAGATTTATTCCCAAGTATTTGATTTTTTTTTGTTTTGATAATAAAAGGGATGGGTTTTTTGATTTCTTCTTCTTCAGATTTATTGTTTGTGTATAGGAAGGCTACTGACTTTTGCTTGTTGATTTTGTATCCTGCCACTTTACTGAACTGATTGATGAGTTGAATTAGTTTTTCTGTGGAGTTTTTGGGGTTCTCTATGTATATTATCATATTATCTGCAAATAGTGATAGTTGGACTTCTTCTTTTCCTATTTGGATTCCTTGTATGTCTTTCTCTTGTCTTATTGCTCTGGCTAGGACTTCCAGTATTATATTGAAAAGCAGTGGTGGGAGTGGACATCCTTGTCTTGTTCCAGATCTTAACGGGAATGCTTTCAGCTTTTCACCATTGAGAATGACACTGGCTGTTGGCTTGTCATATATGGGCTTTATGAGGTATGTTCCTTGTATCCCAAGAATTTCAAGGGCTTTTATCATGAATGGGTGTGCACTTTGTTGAAAGCTTTCTGGCATCTATTGATATTATCATATGGTTTTTATATTTCTTTTTGTTGATGTGTTGGATAACGTTGATTGATTTTCAGATGTTGAACCATCCTTGTGTCCCTGGAATGAATCCTACTTGGTCGTGGTGAATTATCTTATGGATACATTGTTGGATTCTGATAGCAAAAATTTTATTGAGGATTTTTGCATCAGTGTTCATAAGCGAGATTGGCCTGTAGTTTTCTTTTTTTGTGTTGTCCTTGTTTGGTTTTGGTATTAGTGTAATGTGGGCTTCATAGAACGTGTTTGGTATTATCCCTTCCTTCTCAATATGTGGAAGAGTTTGTGAATGATAGGCACTAATTCGTTTCTGAACGTTTGGTAGAATTCATTTGTAGATCCATCAGGCCCTGGGCTTTTGTTTTTGGGAAGGTTTTTGAATGGGTCAGCATTCTTTTTTTTTTTTAGATTTATTTATTTATTTATACAAGCACTGGGTACAGTCAGAAGTGCCGGAGGGTGAGAAAATTCACCAGAGCCAGAGCGGGGAGCAGAGCAGGCAGAAGGACCGAAGTACACTGCTGATGGGAGCAGCGGGCGGCAGGAGAGGTCTGTGTGCCATGTGGGACCCTCCTCCGGTGGCCGGGGAGTATCCGGGAATCGAACCGGCACTGCAGAGGCTGCGGGCAGCTTTGCAACCCAGCACTCAACTGCTGCGCCACCGGGGAGGTCCTTTGGCAAGGTTTTTGATTACCATTTCAATTTCGTTGCTTGTAATTGGTTAGTTTAGGTGTTCTATTTCTTCTTTATCTAGCTTTGGGTGATTGTAGAGTTGTAGGAATTTGTCCATCTCCTCTATATTGTTGAACTTGTTTCCATATAACTGTTCATAGTGGTTTCTGATTATTCTTTTGATTTCTGCTGTGTCCGTTGTGATTTCTTCTCTTTCATTTGTGATCCTGTTTATTTATGCTTTCTCCCCTTTTTCCTTTGTGAGCCTGGCTAGGGGTTTGTCTATTTTCTTTTATTTTTTTTAAGAACCAGCTCTTGGTTTCATTGATCTTTTGCATTGCTTTTTTTTTTTTTTTTAGTTTTGATTTCATTTATTTCTGCTTTGGTTTTTATTCTTTCTTTTCTTCTAATAGTTTTGGGTTTTTTTTGTTTTTCTTTTTCTAGTTCTTTGAGCTTTGAGATTAGGTTGTTTCTTTGAGTTCTTTCTTGTTTCTTGATGTGAGCCTCTATTGCTATATATTTTCCTTTTATTATTGCTTTTGCTGCATCCCATACATTTAGGAAATTAGTGTCCTCCTTGTAATTCAATTCAAAGAATTTTTTAATTTCTCCTCATTAGTCCAGTGATCTTCTAGTAGTGTGGGTTTCAATCTCCATGAGGTAGGAGAGTTCCTTGCCTTCTTCTAATGGCTTATTTCTAGTTTGATGCCTTCATGGTCAGAAAAGATGCTTGGTATGATTTCAATCTTGGTATATCTGTTGATGTTTGTCTTGGGTCCCAGTATGTGATCAATCCTGGAGAATGACCTGCGTGCACTTGAGAAAAATGTCTACTCAGATTATTTTGGGTTTAGTGTTCTATAGATGTCTGTTAAGCCCAAGTGCTCTAGATCCTTATTTAGAGCTTTAGTGTCTTTACTTATTTTTTGTCTCATTGATCTAACCATTGTTGATAGTGGTGTGTTGAAGTCTCCCACTACGTATGTGTTTTCTCTGATGTCTGTTTTCAAAGATGCCAATAGTTGTCTGATATATTTTGGTGCTCCTTCGTTTGGTGAATATATATTAATGAGTGTTATTTCTTCATGAAGTATTTTCCTCTTGATCATAATGTAGTGACCTTTGGGGTCTCTTTTTACCTTTTTGAGTTGGAAATGTTTTACCTGATATAAGTATACCTGTTCCTGCTTTCTTTTTTGGTCCATTTGCTTGTAGGATTTTTTTTCCATCCTTTAACTTTGAGGTTATTTTTATCTTTTGTAGCTAAATGTGTTTCCTGGAGACAGCAAAAGGTTGGGTTTTATTTCTTTATCCAGCCTGCGACTCTGTCTTTTTATTAAAGAGTTTAGTCCATTTACATTTAGAGTTAATATTGATATGCTAGCATCTGTATTTGCCATTGTGTTTGTCTTTCCTTTGATTTTATTTATTTATTCTGTTAATAACTTTTTTTTGGCCTTCTTTCATTGTTATTCATCCCTCTGAGGTTCTGGCTTTAGGACTCCTTGTAGTAATTTTTGGAGTTGGGGGTTAGTCGTAATGAAATTCCAGAGTTTCTGTTTGTCTGGGAAGGTCCTTATTCTTTCTTCATAGAGGAAGGAGAGCTTTGCGGGATAGAGTATTCTTGGTTGGCATCTGTTTTCTTGGAGTCTGTTGACTATGTCCCTCCACTCTCTCCTTGCCCGTAGTGTTTCTTCGGAGAAGTCTGATGTCAGTATGTTTGGTTTTCCTTTGAATGTTATCTGTTTCTTCCCTCTTGTCAGCTTCATTATTTTTTCCTTGTCTTGGATTTTTGGGAGATTTACCATTATGTGTCTTGCTGTATTTTTCCTTTCGTCATGGAATTTTGGTGTTCTTCTTGCTTCTTTTTTTTTTTTAATAGAGGCATGTTTTATTTATTTATTTGTTTGTTTATTTGTTTTTGTTTATACATGCACTGGGTACAGTCAGAAGCGCGGGAGGGTGAGAGAATTCACCAGAGCCAGAGCGGGGAGCAGAGCAGGCAGAAGGACCGAAGTACACTGCTGAGGGGAGCAGCGGGCAGCAGGAGAGGTCTGCAGGCCACGTGGGACCCTCCTCAGGTGGCCGAGGAGCAGCCGGGGATCGAACTGGCGCCACAGAGACCGTGGGCAGCATTGCAACCCAGTGATCAACTGCTGTGCCACCGGGGAGGCCCCTCTTGCTTCTTGTATATCAATTTTCAGCTCCTTCTTCACGTTTGGGAAGTTCTCTTCAATTATCTCCTTGTATATTTTCTCTGTTCCTACATCTCTCTCCTCTCCTTCTGGGATTCCTATAACTCTTATGTTTCCTTTCCTCATGGAGTCAGATAGTTCTCGAAGTCTTTCTTCGGTCTCTGTCCTTCGTACTTCTCTTTCCTTTTCTGTTTTGGTTCTTTTTATTTCTGTGTCTTCAAGAGTACTTATTCGTTCCTCCATTTCATCTATTCTGCTTTCATTTCCTTAGCACCTCCATTAATTCTTTGATCTCCTGCATTTCTTTTACTTCCCTCTTTAGGGACTCAATTTCATTCTTCTGACCGTTGTTTTCCTTAATTACTTCCATCAGTTTTTTTCATCACGGCAGTTTTAAGTTCTTTTTCTGGAAGGCTCAGAAGTTCTTCCAGTTCACCATAGTTGCAAGCTGGTGGGTGTTTTTTTTTTTTTTTTTTTTTTTGTGTGTGTGTGCTGTGTCTTTTTTTCTGAGGCGATGCTACTTTGCTTGTAATTTTTCTTTTCCCTGCTGCCTGTCTTCTAATTTGCCTTATACATTGGGACACTGTGCTGCTGGTACTAGCTGGCATCTTTTTGGTGTGTTCTTTCGGGAGTTTCAGGTACTGGCAATCCAAACGGGTAAACAACTGTTCTACCAGAAGTCTAGTGAGACAGTGGTACTTTGAGTATGTTAATGATCACTGTCACAGAAGCTCTCCTCCTTCTGTGTTTAGTTACACAGGTGCGTCTTGAAGTCCCACAGACTTCCTTGGAGGTGGAGCACCTGGATCGCACACTGAGTTCCAAATCTCTGGATCCTCCTCTGGGAGCTGACTTCCTGCCAGGTGGGACCGTGCTTGTGGGGGCCTTCAGATCTCCTCTGACTGCACAGGGAACCTTCTCTCTCTGGCTCCATGGGGAGCTTTCTGCCAGATTCAAGCAGTCTTTATTGAAGATAGGTCCCTGTTCTAAAATGGCACTTTGGAGACAGGCATACTCTTCTGCATGCCCAGCCAGTCTGCCCTGGCTGTGGGTGTCCGCTCCCCTTCTGGGTTTGGACTGCTGGCCTGAAGGGGCCTGGCATGGGCAAACTTCCCAGCTCACCTCTGGCTCCTCCGGGAGCCTTCTGCCGGTTTCAAGCAGTCTTTAATGAAGAAAGGTCCCTATTCTAAAATGGCGATTCGGATACAGGCACACTCTTCCATGCGCCTGGTCTGCCCCAGCCCTGGGTGCCCACTCCCCCTCTGGGTTGGGACTGCTGGCCAAAAGGGGCCTGGCCTGGGCGAACTTCCAAGCTCACCTCTGGCTCCTCTGGGGTCTTTACTGAAGAAAAGTCCCTATTCTAAAATGGCGACTCGAAGACAGACGCACTCTCACGCACACGGGGTTGGCCCCTGCCGTGGGTGCCCACTCCCTCCCTGGGCTTGGACGGCTGGCCAGAAGGGGCCTGGCCTGGGCAAACTTCCCAGTTCACCTCTGGATCTTCCGGGAGCCTTCTGCCAGTTTTAAGCAGTCTTCATTAAAGAAAGATCTTTGTTCTAAAAAGGCAATTTGGAGACAGGCACACTCTCCAGCACACTGGATCTGCCCCAGTCATGGGTGACTGCTCACCATCTGGGCTCAGACTGCTGGTCAGAAGGGGCCTGGCTTGGGCGAACTTCCCAGCTCACCTCTGACCCCTTTGGGAGCCTTCTGCCAGATTCAAGCAGTCTTTACTGAAGAAGGGTCCCTATTCTAAAATGGCGATTCAGATACAGGCACACTCTTTCATGCGCCCCGTCTGCCCTGGCCCTGGGTGCCACTCTGGGATTGGGCTCCCCCTCTGGGATTAGACTGCTGGCCAGAAGGGGACCGGCCTGGGCAAACTTCCCAGCTCACCTTCCCAGCTCACCTTTTTAGCTCCTTTGGGAGCCTTCTGCCGGTTTCAAGCAGTCCTTATTGAAGAAAGGTCCCTATGCTAAAACAGCAATTCAGAGAAAGGCACACTCTTGGGCGTGCCCGGTATGCCCCAGCCATGGGTGCCCGCTCCCCCTCTGGGCTCGGACTGCTGGTCAGAAGGGGCCTGGCTTGGACGAACTTCCCAGCTCACCTCTGACTCCTCTGGGACTCTTCTGCCCCTTTCAAGTAGTCTTTACTGAAGAAAGGTCCCTATTCTATGGGGTTTTGGTGATTTTTTCTGGTCACTAGGTGGCACCAGAGATCTCTCCTAGTGTCCTTGGGGAGCTGTTTTTTTTTTTACTCCATGGGACAGGGGAACAGAGTGGGAGTGGTGGGGAAAGCCTCAATGGCTTTGGGGTGCTGTGTCTGCCTTGTGACCCACCATCGTGGGGATCCCACACCCCGAATTTCGTGCCCTGGGTCTCAGTTCCAAAGCCCTCAGGTCCAGGATGCGGGCTGTAGCCCAGCTCAGTGTCCATAGAAATGGCGCCTTTTGTATCCCGCTCCCTTTCCAGGCGCCTGGTTTCTGATTACTCAGTGAGGGACGTTCACCTTAGAGAGGGCCCCCGTGAGTCTCCATGCAAGTCTAGGTCGCAGGCGCAGGGACCTGGGCAGCCGCAATCCGCGAATCCTTTTCAAGGGCACCACTTTTCCGAAAAAGCTTACCAGCTGGCCTGGGGCTATGTATAGGTCTCTGGGAGTCTTCGTTTTTCTCTATGGGCGCCTGGAGCTGTTCGCTTACCTCCATGGTGAATGTTGCAGGGTTCTCCACAGCTCCAGTTCACAGGGTGTGGTGGCTGAAATAGTTCCTTTCCACTCACAGTCCGTCTTGATGCATAGTTTGTTCCTCTTGGTTGTTTTAGGCTTTTGGTTTTTATTCTCATTTCTGTTGATTGGAGAGTGCGGACTTTGTGGGTAGGGGAGGGTAGCAGGGTTCTGAGCTTTCCTCCCTTCTAGCTCTCTTTTATGGTAACTTTCCTCTTTGGGTAGTTTGCTGGAGTCACCAGTTTATCTTCCGTTTGCCAGTTCTTACTGGGACCTGCCACTTTTCCTCCCTATTAACGTTTTTTTAATGGGAGATCTTACTTGAAGCGTTTCCTCACCGCCATGTTGTTTCGCCCCTCCGAAGAACAGGATTTAATCTTCTTTTCTATTTTTTTAAGATTTAATTTTTTATTTATACAAGCACTGCATACAGTCAGCAGTGCAGGAGGGTGAGACAATTCACCAGAGCCAGAGGTGGGAGCAATACAGGCAGAAAGACGAAACACAGTGCTGAGGTCAGCAGTGGGCAGGGCAGAGAAGGTCTGCGTGCAATATGGGACCCTCACTGGTGGACAGGGATATAAACGGTGCTGCAGAGACTCCGGTCAGCTTCAAGCCCAGCACGCAACCGCAGCACCACAGGGAAGGCCATACCCTTTTCGATTTTTAAGTAATTAAGGA
>NW_028167883.1:0-57836 GCF_964194135.1 Talpa europaea
GAAGAAGAAGTAATTGAAAAAGCAGAAAATGCATTAGAAACAGAAGAAGTTGAAAAAGAAGAAAAAAAGAGATGTAGAAATACGAGAGGAACAAGAACTAGGAGACCAAGAAGAACAAGTAGAAGAAACAGAAGAATAAAAGTAAAAAGCAGAAATAACCAAAGAAATAGTCGAAAAAGCAGAAATAACAGAAAATTAAGCTGCGGAGAAACAGAAGAATTAGAATAAGAGCAAGAAATTGAAAAAAGAAACAAAGCAGAAGAAACAGAAAGATGAAGAAGAAGAAGGAGATGTAGAATTACAAGAAGAACAAGAGGAGCTAGAAGAACAAGACGAACAAGAAGAAGAAACAGGGGAATAAGAGGATAAATCAGAAATAACAGATGAGTAAGCCGAAAAAGCAGAAATAACAGAATAAGCTGAATATGAAGCAGAGGAAGCAGAAGAAGTAATTGAAAAAGCAAAAAAATGCAGAGGAAACCGAAGAAGATGAAGACGAAGGAGATATAGAAGTGAAAGAAGAACAAGAGAAACTGTAAGAACAAGAGGAAGAAACAGAAGAATCAGAGGAAAAAGCAAAAATAACAGAAGAATAAGCCGAAAAAGCAGCAATAACAGAAGAAAAAGCCGAAAAAGCAGAAATAACAGAAGAATGAGCTGAAGAAGAAGCAACAATTGAAAAGCAGAAAATGCATTAGAAACAGAATAAGATGAAGAAGAAGAAGAAGAAGAAGGATATGTAGAACTACAAGAAGAAGTAGAAGAACAAGAAGAACAAGAAGAAGAAACATGGGAATAAGAGGAAAAAGCAGAAATAACAAAAGAATAAGCGAAAAGCAGAAATAACAGGAGAATAAGCCGAAATAGCAGAAATAAGAGAAGAATAAGGTGAAGAAAAAGCTGAAGCAGAAGAAGAAGTAATTGAAAAAGCAGAAAATGCATTAGAAACAGAAGAAGTTGAAAAAGAAGAAAAAAGGAGATGTAGAAATACGAGGGGAACAAGAACTAGGAGAACAAGAAGAACAAGCAGAAGAAACAGAAGAATAAGAGTAAAAAGCAGAAATAACCAAAGAAATAGCCGAAAAAGCAGAAATAACAGAAAATTAAGCTGCGGAGAAGCAGAAGAATCAGAATAAGAGCAAGAAATTGAAACAACAAACAATGCAGAAGAAACAGAAAGATGAAGAAGAAGAAGGAGATGTAGAATTACAAGAAGAACAAGAGGAGCTAGAAGAACAAGACGAACAAGAAGAAGAAACAGGGGAATAAGAGGATAAATCAGAAATAACAGATGAGTAAGCCGAAAAAGCAGAAATAACAAGAATAAGCCGAAAAAGCAGAAATAATTGAGTAAGCTGAATATGAAGCAGAGGAAGAAGGAGAAGTAATTGAAAAAGCAAAAAAATGCAGAGGAAACCAAAGAAGATGAAGACGAAGGAGATATAGAAGTGAAAGAAGAACAAGAGAAACTGTAAGAACAAGAGGAAGAAACAGAAGAATCAGAGGAAAAAGCAAAAATAACAGAAGAATGAGCCGAAAAAGCAGCAATAACAGAAGAAAAAGCAGAAATAACAGAAGAAGAAGCTGAAGAAGCAGAAGAAGCAGTAATTGAAAAGCAGAAAAAGCACTAGAAACAGAATAAGATGAAGAAGAAGAAGAAGGAGAAGGATATGTAGAACTACTAGAAGAAGTAGAAGAACAAGAAGAAAAAGAAGAAGAAACATGGGAATAAGAGGAAAAAGCAGAAATAACAAAAGAATAAGCGAAAAGCAGAAATAACAGGAGAATAAGCCGAAATAGCAGAAATAAGAGAAGAATAAGGTGAAGAAAAAGCTGAAGCAGAAGAAGAAGTAATTGAAAAAGCAGAAAATGCATTAGAAACAGAAGAAGTTGAAAAAGAAGAAAAAAGGAGATGTAGAAATACGAGAGGAACAAGAACTAGGAGACCAAGAAGAACAAGCAGAAGAAACAGAAGAATAAGAGTAAAAAGCAGAAATAACCAAAGAAATAGTCGAAAAAGCAGAAATAACAGAAAATTAAGCTGCGGAGAAACAGAAGAATTAGAATAAGAGCAAGAAATTGAAAAAAGAAACAATGCAGAAGAAACAGAAAGATGAAGAAGAAGAAGGAGATGTAGAATTACAAGAAGAACAAGAGGAGCTAGAAGAACAAGACGAACAAGAAGAAGAAACAGGGGAATAAGAGGATAAATCAGAAATAACAGATGAGTAAGCCGAAAAAGCAGAAATAACAGAATAAGCTGAATATGAAGCAGAGGAAGCAGAAGAAGTTATTGAAAAAGCAAAAAAATGCAGAGGAAACCGAAGAAGATGAAGACGAAGGAGATATAGAAGTGAAAGAAGAACAAGAGAAACTGTAAGAACAAGAGGAAGAAACAGAAGAATCAGAGGAAAAAGCAAAAATAACAGAAGAATAAGCCGAAAAAGCAGCAATAACAGAAGAAAAAGCCGAAAAAGCAGAAATAACAGAAGAATGAGCTGAAGAAGAAGCAACAATTGAAAAGCAGAAAATGCATTAGAAACAGAATAAGATGAAGAAGAAGAAGAAGAAGAAGAAGGATATGTAGAACTACAAGAAGAAGTAGAAGAACAAGAAGAACAAGAAGAAGAAACATGGGAATAAGAGGAAAAAGCAGAAATAACAAAAGAATAAGCGAAAAGCAGAAATAACAGGAGAATAAGCCGAAATAGCAGAAATAAGAGAAGAATAAGGTGAAGAAAAAGCTGAAGCAGAAGAAGAAGTAATTGAAAAAGCAGAAAATGCATTAGAAACAGAAGAAGTTGAAAAAGAAGAAAAAAGGAGATGTAGAAATACGAGGGGAACAAGAACTAGGAGAACAAGAAGAACAAGCAGAAGAAACAGAAGAATAAGAGTAAAAAGCAGAAATAACCAAAGAAATAGCCGAAAAAGCAGAAATAACAGAAAATTAAGCTGCGGAGAAGCAGAAGAATCAGAATAAGAGCAAGAAATTGAAACAACAAACAATGCAGAAGAAACAGAAAGATGAAGAAGAAGAAGGAGTTGTAGAATTACAAGAAGAACAAGAGGAGCTAGAAGAACAAGACGAACAAGAAGAAGAAACAGGGGAATAAGAGGATAAATCAGAAATAACAGATGAGTAAGCCGAAAAAGCAGAAATAACAAGAATAAGCCGAAAAAGCAGAAATAATTGAGTAAGCTGAATATGAAGCAGAGGAAGAAGGAGAAGTAATTGAAAAAGCAAAAAAATGCAGAGGAAACCAAAGAAGATGAAGACGAAGGAGATATAGAAGTGAAAGAAGAACAAGAGAAACTGTAAGAACAAGAGGAAGAAACAGAAGAATCAGAGGAAAAAGCAAAAATAACAGAAGAATGAGCCGAAAAAGCAGCAATAACAGAAGAAAAAGCAGAAATAACAGAAGAATAAGCTGAAGAAGAAGCAGAAGAAGCAGTAATTGAAAAGCAGAAAAAGCACTAGAAACAGAATAAGATGAAGAAGAAGAAGAAGGAGAAGGATATGTAGAACTACTAGAAGAAGTAGAAGAACAAGAAGAAAAAGAAGAAGAAACATGGGAATAAGAGGAAAAAGCAGAAATAACAAAAGAATAAGCGAAAAGCAGAAATAACAGGAAAATAAGCCGAAATAGCAGAAATAAGAGAAGAATAAGGTGAAGAAAAAGCTGAAGCAGAAGAAGAAGTAATTGAAAAAGCAGAAAATGCATTAGAAACAGAATAAGTTGAAAAAGAAGAAAAAAGGAGATGTAGAAATACGAGAGGAACAAGAACTAGGAGAACAAGAAGAACAAGCAGAAGAAACAGAAGAATAAGAGTAAAAAGCAGAAATAACCAAAGAAATAGCCGAGAAAGCAGAAATAACAGAAAATTAAGCTGCTGAGAAGCAGAAGAATCAGAATAAGAGCAAGAAATTGAAACAACAAACAATGCAGAAGAAACAGAAAGATGAAGAAGAAGAAGGAGATGTAGAATTACAAGAAGAACAAGAGGAGCTAGAAGAATAAGACGAACAAGAAGAAGAAACAGGGGAATAAGAGGATAAATCAGAAATAACAGATGAGTAAGCCGAAAAAGCAGAAATAACAAGATTAAGCCGAAAAAGCAGAAATAATTGAGTAAGCTGAATATGAAGCAGAGGAAGCAGGAGAAGTAATTGAAAAAGCAAAAAAATGCAGAGGAAACCGAAGAAGATGAAGACGAAGGAGATATAGAAGTGAAAGAAGAACAAGAGAAACTGTAAGAACAAGAGGAAGAAACAGAAGAATCAGAGGAAAAAGCAAAAATAACAGAAGAATGAGCCGAAAAAGCAGCAATAACAGAAGAAAAAGCAGAAATAACAGAAGAATAAGCTGAAGAAGAAGCAGAAGAAGCAGTAATTGAAAAGCAGAAAATGCATTAGAAACAGAATAAGATGAAGAAGAAGAAGAAGGAGAAGGATATGTAGAACTACTAGAAGAAGTAGAAGAACAAGAAGAACAAGAAGAAGAAACATGGGAATAAGAGGAAAAAGCAGAAATAACAAAAGAATAAGCGAAAAGCAGAAATAACAGGAGAATAAGCCGAAATAGCAGAAATAAGAGAAGAATAAGGTGAAGAAAAAGCTGAAGCAGAAGAAGAAGTAATTGAAAAAGCAGAAAATGCATTAGAAACAGAAGAAGTTGAAAAAGAAGAAAAAAAGAGATGTAGAAATACGAGAGGAACAAGAACTAGGAGACCAAGAAGAACAAGTAGAAGAAACAGAAGAATAAAAGTAAAAAGCAGAAATAACCAAAGAAATAGCCGAAAAAGCAGAAATAACAGAAAATTAAGCTGCGGAGAAACAGAAGAATTAGAATAAGAGCAAGAAATTGAAAAAAGAAACAATGCAGAAGAAACAGAAAGATGAAGAAGAAGAAGGAGATGTAGAATTACAAGAAGAACCAGAGGAGGTAGAAGAACAAGACGAACAAGAAGAAGAAACAGGGGAATAAGAGGATAAATCAGAAATAACAGATGAGTAAGCCGAAAAAGCAGAAATAACAGAATAAGCTGAATATGAAGCAGAGGAAGCAGAAGAAGTAATTGAAAAAGCAAAAAAATGCAGAGGAAACCGAAGAAGATGAAGACGAAGGAGATATAGAAGTGAAAGAAGAACAAGAGAAACTGTAAGAACAAGAGGAAGAAACAGAAGAATCAGAGGAAAAAGCAAAAATAACAGAAGAATAAGCCGAAAAAGCAGCAATAACAGAAGAAAAAGCCGAAAAAGCAGAAATAACAGAAGAATGAGCTGAAGAAGAAGCAACAATTGAAAAGCAGAAAATGCATTAGAAACAGAATAAGATGAAGAAGAAGAAGAAGAAGAAGGATATGTAGAACTACAAGAAGAAGTAGAAGAACAAGAAGAACAAGAAGAAGAAACATGGGAATAAGAGGAAAAAGCAGAAATAACAAAAGAATAAGCGAGAAGCAGAAATAACAGGAGAATAAGCCGAAATAGCAGAAATAAGAGAAGAATAAGGTGAAGAAAAAGCTGAAGCAGAAGAAGAAGTAATTGAAAAAGCAGAAAATGCATTAGAAACAGAAGAAGTTGAAAAAGAAGAAAAAAGGAGATGTAGAAATACGAGAGGAACAAGAACTAGGAGAACAAGAAGAACAAGCAGAAGAAACAGAAGAATAAGAGTAAAAAGCAGAAATAACCAAAGAAATAGCCGAAAAAGCAGAAATAACAGAAAATTAAGCTGCTGAGAAGCAGAAGAATCAGAATAAGAGCAAGAAATTGAAACAACAAACAATGCAGAAGAAACAGAAAGATGAAGAAGAAGAAGGAGATGTAGAATTACAAGAAGAACAAGAGGAGCTAGAAGAACAAGACGAACAAGAAGAAGAAACAGGGGAATAAGAGGATAAATCAGAAATAACAGATGAGTAAGCCGAAAAAGCAGAAATAACAAGAATAAGCCGAAAAAGCAGAAATAATTGAGTAAGCTGAATATGAAGCAGAGGAAGCAGGAGAATTAATTGAAAAAGCAAAAAAATGCAGAGGAAACCGAAGAAGATGAAGACGAAGGAGATATAGAAGTGAAAGAAGAACAAGAGAAACTGTAAGAACAAGAGGAAGAAACAGAAGAATCAGAGGAAAAAGCAAAAATAACAGAAGAATGAGCCGAAAAAGCAGCAATAACAGAAGAAAAAGCAGAAATAACAGAAGAATAAGCTGAAGAAGAAGCAGAAGAAGCAGTAATTGAAAAGCAGAAAATGCATTAGAAACAGAATAAGATGAAGAAGAAGAAGAAGGAGAAGGATATGTAGAACTACTAGAAGAAGTAGAAGAACAAGAAGAACAAGAAGAAGAAACATGGGAATAAGAGGAAAAAGCAGAAATAACAAAAGAATAAGCGAAAAGCAGAAATAACAGGAGAATAAGCCGAAATAGCAGAAATAAGAGAAGAATAAGGTGAAGAAAAAGCTGAAGCAGAAGAAGAAGTAATTGAAAAAGCAGAAAATGCATTAGAAACAGAAGAAGTTGAAAAAGAAGAAAAAAAGAGATGTAGAAATACGAGAGGAACAAGAACTAGGAGACCAAGAAGAACAAGTAGAAGAAACAGAAGAATAAAAGTAAAAAGCAGAAATAACCAAAGAAATAGCCGAAAAAGCAGAAATAACAGAAAATTAAGCTGCGGAGAAACAGAAGAATTAGAATAAGAGCAAGAAATTGAAAAAAGAAACAATGCAGAAGAAACAGAAAGATGAAGAAGAAGAAGGAGATGTAGAATTACAAGAAGAACCAGAGGAGGTAGAAGAACAAGACGAACAAGAAGAAGAAACAGGGGAATAAGAGGATAAATCAGAAATAACAGATGAGTAAGCCGAAAAAGCAGAAATAACAGAATAAGCTGAATATGAAGCAGAGGAAGCAGAAGAAGTAATTGAAAAAGCAAAAAAATGCAGAGGAAACCGAAGAAGATGAAGACGAAGGAGATATAGAAGTGAAAGAAGAACAAGAGAAACTGTAAGAACAAGAGGAAGAAACAGAAGAATCAGAGGAAAAAGCAAAAATAACAGAAGAATAAGCCGAAAAAGCAGCAATAACAGAAGAAAAAGCCGAAAAAGCAGAAATAACAGAAGAATGAGCTGAAGAAGAAGCAACAATTGAAAAGCAGAAAATGCATTAGAAACAGAATAAGATGAAGAAGAAGAAGAAGAAGAAGGATATGTAGAACTACAAGAAGAAGTAGAAGAACAAGAAGAACAAGAAGAAGAAACATGGGAATAAGAGGAAAAAGCAGAAATAACAAAAGAATAAGCGAGAAGCAGAAATAACAGGAGAATAAGCCGAAATAGCAGAAATAAGAGAAGAATAAGGTGAAGAAAAAGCTGAAGCAGAAGAAGAAGTAATTGAAAAAGCAGAAAATGCATTAGAAACAGAAGAAGTTGAAAAAGAAGAAAAAAGGAGATGTAGAAATACGAGAGGAACAAGAACTAGGAGAACAAGAAGAACAAGCAGAAGAAACAGAAGAATAAGAGTAAAAAGCAGAAATAACCAAAGAAATAGCCGAAAAAGCAGAAATAACAGAAAATTAAGCTGCTGAGAAGCAGAAGAATCAGAATAAGAGCAAGAAATTGAAACAACAAACAATGCAGAAGAAACAGAAAGATGAAGAAGAAGAAGGAGATGTAGAATTACAAGAAGAACAAGAGGAGCTAGAAGAACAAGACGAACAAGAAGAAGAAACAGGGGAATAAGAGGATAAATCAGAAATAACAGATGAGTAAGCCGAAAAAGCAGAAATAACAAGAATAAGCCGAAAAAGCAGAAATAATTGAGTAAGCTGAATATGAAGCAGAGGAAGCAGGAGAATTAATTGAAAAAGCAAAAAAATGCAGAGGAAACCGAAGAAGATGAAGACGAAGGAGATATAGAAGTGAAAGAAGAACAAGAGAAACTGTAAGAACAAGAGGAAGAAACAGAAGAATCAGAGGAAAAAGCAAAAATAACAGAAGAATGAGCCGAAAAAGCAGCAATAACAGAAGAAAAAGCAGAAATAACAGAAGAATAAGCTGAAGAAGAAGCAGAAGAAGCAGTAATTGAAAAGCAGAAAATGCATTAGAAACAGAATAAGATGAAGAAGAAGAAGAAGGAGAAGGATATGTAGAACTACTAGAAGAAGTAGAAGAACAAGAAGAACAAGAAGAAGAAACATGGGAATAAGAGGAAAAAGCAGAAATAACAAAAGAATAAGCGAAAAGCAGAAATAACAGGAGAATAAGCCGAAATAGCAGAAATAAGAGAAGAATAAGGTGAAGAAAAAGCTGAAGCAGAAGAAGAAGTAATTGAAAAAGCAGAAAATGCATAAGAAACAGAAGAAGTTGAAAAAGAAGAAAAAAAGTGATGTAGAAATACGAGAGGAACAAGAACTAGGAGACCAAGAAGAACAAGTAGAAGAAACAGAAGAATAAAAGTAAAAAGCAGAAATAACCAAAGAAATAGCCGAAAAAGCAGAAATAACAGAAAATTAAGCTGCGGAGAAGCAGAAGAATCAGAATAAGAGCAAGAAATTGAAAAAAGAAACAATGCAGAAGAAACAGAAAGATGAAGAAGAAGAAGGAGATGTAGAATTACAAGAAGAACAAGAGGAGCTAGAAGAACAAGACGAACAAGAAGAAGAAACAGGGGAATAAGAGGATAAATCAGAAATAACAGATGAGTAAGCCGAAAAAGCAGAAATAACAGAATAAGCTGAATATGAAGCAGAGGAAGCAGAAGAAGTAATTGAAAAAGCAAAAAAATGCAGAGGAAACCGAAGAAGATGAAGACGAAGGAGATATAGAAGTGAAAGAAGAACAAGAGAAACTGTAAGAACAAGAGGAAGAAACAGAAGAATCAGAGGAAAAAGCAAAAATAACAGAAGAATAAGCCGAAAAAGCAGCAATAACAGAAGAAAAAGCCGAAAAAGCAGAAATAACAGAAGAATGAGCTGAAGAAGAAGCAACAATTGAAAAGCAGAAAATGCATTAGAAACAGAATAAGATGAAGAAGAAGAAGAAGAAGAAGGATATGTAGAACTACAAGAAGAAGTAGAAGAACAAGAAGAACAACAAGAAGAAACATGGGAATAAGAGGAAAAAGCAGAAATAACAAAAGAATAAGCGAAAAGCAGAAATAACAGGAGAATAAGCCGAAATAGCAGAAATAAGAGAAGAATAAGGTGAAGAAAAAGCTGAAGCAGAAGAAGAAGTAATTGAAAAAGCAGAAAATGCATTAGAAACAGAAGAAGTTGAAAAAGAAGAAAAAAGGAGATGTAGAAATACGAGAGGAACAAGAACTAGGAGACCAAGAAGAACAAGCAGAAGAAACAGAAGAATAAGAGTAAAAAGCAGAAATAACCAAAGAAATAGCCGAAAAAGCAGAAATAACAGAAAATTAAGCTGCGGAGAAGCAGAAGAATCAGAATAAGAGCAAGAAATTGAAAAAAGAAACAATGCAGAAGAAACAGAAAGATGAAGAAGAAGAAGGAGATGTAGAATTACAAGAAGAACAAGAGGAGCTAGAAGACCAAGACGAACAAGAAGAAGAAACAGGGGAATAAGAGGATAAATCAGAAATAACAGATGAGTAAGCCGAAAAAGCAGAAATAACAGAAGAAGCTGAATATGAAGCAGAGGAAGCAGAAGAAGTAATTGAAAAAGCAAAAAAATGCAGAGGAAACCGAAGAAGATGAAGACGAAGGAGATATAGAAGTGAAAGAAGAACAAGAGAAACTGTAAGAACAAGAGGAAGAAACAGAAGAATCAGAGGAAAAAGCAAAAATAACAGAAGAATGAGCCGAAAAAGCAGCAATAACAGAAGAAAAAGCAGAAATAACAGAAGAATAAGCTGAAGAAGAAGCAGTAATAGAAAAGCAGAAAATGCATTAGAAACAGAATAAGATGAAGAAGAAGAAGAAGGAGAAGGATATGTAGAAATACTAGAAGAAGTAGAAGAACAAGAAGAACAAGAAGAAGAAACATGGGAATAAGAGGAAAAAGCAGAAATAACAAAAGAATAAGCGAAAAGCAGAAATAACAGGAGAATAAGCCGAAATAGCAGAAATAAGAGAAGAATAAGGTGAAGAAAAAGCGGAAGCAGAAGAAGAAGTAATTGAAAAAGCAGAAAATGCATTAGAAACAGAAGAAGTTGAAAAAGAAGAAAAAAGGAGATGTAGAAATACGAGAGGAACAAGAACTAGGAGAACAAGAAGAACAAGCAGAAGAAACAGAAGAATAAGAGTAAAAAGCAGAAATAACCAAAGAAATAGCCGAAAAAGCAGAAATAACAGAAAATTAAGCTGCTGAGAAGCAGAAGAATCAGAATAAGAGCAAGAAATTGAAACAACAAACAATGCAGAAGAAACAGAAAGATGAAGAAGAAGAAGGAGATGTAGAATTACAAGAAGAACAAGAGGAGCTAGAAGAACAAGACGAACAAGAAGAAGAAACAGGGGAATAAGAGGATAAATCAGAAATAACAGATGAGTAAGCCGAAAAAGCAGAAATAACAAGATTAAGCCGAAAAAGCAGAAATAATTGAGTAAGCTGAATATGAAGCAGAGGAAGCAGGAGAAGTAATTGAAAAAGCAAAAAAATGCAGAGGAAACCGAAGAAGATGAAGACGAAGGAGATATAGAAGTGAAAGAAGAACAAGAGAAACTGTAAGAACAAGAGGAAGAAACAGAAGAATCAGAGGAAAAAGCAAAAATAACAGAAGAATGAGCCGAAAAAGCAGCAATAACAGAAGAAAAAGCAGAAATAACAGAAGAATAAGCTGAAGAAGAAGCAGAATAAGCAGTAATTGAAAAGCAGAAAATGCATTAGAAACAGAATAAGATGAAGAAGAAGAAGAAGGAGAAGGATATGTAGAACTACTAGAAGAAGTAGAAGAACAAGAAGAACAAGAAGAAGAAACATGGGAATAAGAGGAAAAAGCAGAAATAACAAAAGAATAAGCGAAAAGCAGAAATAACAGGAGAATAAGCCGAAATAGCAGAAATAAAGAAGAATAAGGTGAAGAAAAAGCTGAAGCCGAAGAAGAAGTAATTGAAAAAGCAGAAAATGCATTAGAAACAGAAGAAGTTGAAAAAGAAGAAAAAAGGAGATGTAGAAATACGAGAGGAACAAGAACTAGGAGAACAAGAAGAACAAGCAGAAGAAACAGAAGAATAAAAGTAAAAAGCAGAAATAACCAAAGAAATAGCCGAAAAAGCAGAAATAACAGAAAATTAAGCTGCGGAGAAACAGAAGAATCAGAATAAGAGCAAGAAATTGAAAAAAGAAACAATGCAGAAGAAACAGAAAGATGAAGAAGAAGAAGGAGATGTAGAATTACAAGAAGAACAAGAGGAGCTAGAAGAACAAGTCGAACAAGAAGAAGAAACAGGGGAATAAGAGGATAAATCAGAAATAACAGATGAGTAAGCCGAAAAAGCAGAAATAACAGAATAAGCTGAATATGAAGCAGAGGAAGCAGAAGAAGTAATTGAAAAAGCAAAAAAATGCAGAGGAAACCGAAGAAGATGAAGACGAAGGAGATATAGAAGTGAAAGAAGAACAAGAGAAACTGTAAGAACAAGAGGAAGAAACAGAAGAATCAGAGGAAAAAGCAAAAATAACAGAAGAATGAGCCGAAAAAGCAGCAATAACAGAAGAAAAAGCAGAAATAACAGAAGAATAAGCTGAAGAAGAAGCAGAAGAAGCAGTAATTGAAAAGCAGAAAATGCATTAGAAACAGAATAAGATGAAGAAGAAGAAGAAGGAGAAGGATATGTAGAACTACTAGAAGAAGTAGAAGAACAAGAAGAACAAGAAGAAGAAACATGGGAATAAGAGGAAAAAGCAGAAATAACAAAAGAATAAGCGAAAAGCAGAAATAACAGGAGAATAAGCCGAAATAGCAGAAATAAGAGAAGAATAAGGTGAAGAAAAAGCTGAAGCAGAAGAAGAAGTAATTGAAAAAGCAGAAAATGCATTAGAAACAGAAGAAGTTGAAAAAGAAGAAAAAAAGAGATGTAGAAATACGAGAGGAACAAGAACTAGGAGACCAAGAAGAACAAGTAGAAGAAACAGAAGAATAAAAGTAAAAAGCAGAAATAACCAAAGAAATAGCCGAAAAAGCAGAAATAACAGAAAATTAAGCTGCGGAGAAACAGAAGAATTAGAATAAGAGCAAGAAATTGAAAAAAGAAACAATGCAGAAGAAACAGAAAGATGAAGAAGAAGAAGGAGATGTAGAATTACAAGAAGAACCAGAGGAGGTAGAAGAACAAGACGAACAAGAAGAAGAAACAGGGGAATAAGAGGATAAATCAGAAATAACAGATGAGTAAGCCGAAAAAGCAGAAATAATTGAGTAAGCTGAATATGAAGCAGAGGAAGCAGGAGAAGTAATTGAAAAAGCAAAAAAATGCAGAGGAAACCGAAGAAGATGAAGACGAAGGAGATATAGAAGTGAAAGAAGAACAAGAGAAACTGTAAGAACAAGAGGAAGAAACAGAAGAATCAGAGGAAAAAGCAAAAATAACAGAAGAATAAGCCGAAAAAGCAGCAATAACAGAAGAAAAAGCCGAAAAAGCAGAAATAACAGAAGAATGAGCTGAAGAAGAAGCAACAATTGAAAAGCAGAAAATGCATTAGAAACAGAATAAGATGAAGAAGAAGAAGAAGAAGAAGGATATGTAGAACTACAAGAAGAAGTAGAAGAACAAGAAGAACAAGAAGAAGAAACATGGGAATAAGAGGAAAAAGCAGAAATAACAAAAGAATAAGCGAGAAGCAGAAATAACAGGAGAATAAGCCGAAATAGCAGAAATAAGAGAAGAATAAGGTGAAGAAAAAGCTGAAGCAGAAGAAGAAGTAATTGAAAAAGCAGAAAATGCATTAGAAACAGAAGAAGTTGAAAAAGAAGAAAAAAGGAGATGTAGAAATACGAGAGGAACAAGAACTAGGAGAACAAGAAGAACAAGCAGAAGAAACAGAAGAATAAAAGTAAAAAGCAGAAATAACCAAAGAAATAGCCGAAAAAGCAGAAATAACAGAAAATTAAGCTGCGGAGAAACAGAAGAATCAGAATAAGAGCAAGAAATTGAAAAAAGAAACAATGCAGAAGAAACAGAAAGATGAAGAAGAAGAAGGAGATGTAGAATTACAAGAAGAACAAGAGGAGCTAGAAGAACAAGACGAACAAGAAGAAGAAACAGGGGAATAAGAGGATAAATCAGAAATAACAGATGAGTAAGCCGAAAAAGCAGAAATAACAGAATAAGCTGAATATGAAGCAGAGGAAGCAGAAGAAGTAATTGAAAAAGCAAAAAAATGCAGAGGAAACCGAAGAAGATGAAGACGAAGGAGATATAGAAGTGAAAGAAGAACAAGAGAAACTGTAAGAACAAGAGGAAGAAACAGAAGAATCAGAGGAAAAAGCAAAAATAACAGAAGAATAAGCCGAAAAAGCAGCAATAACAGAAGAAAAAGCCGAAAAAGCAGAAATAACAGAAGAATGAGCTGAAGAAGAAGCAACAATTGAAAAGCAGAAAATGCATTAGAAACAGAATAAGATGAAGAAGAAGAAGAAGAAGAAGGATATGTAGAACTACAAGAAGAAGTAGAAGAACAAGAAGAACAACAAGAAGAAACATGGGAATAAGAGGAAAAAGCAGAAATAACAAAAGAATAAGCGAAAAGCAGAAATAACAGGAGAATAAGCCGAAATAGCAGAAATAAGAGAAGAATAAGGTGAAGAAAAAGCTGAAGCAGAAGAAGAAGTAATTGAAAAAGCAGAAAATGCATTAGAAACAGAAGAAGTTGAAAAAGAAGAAAAAAGGAGATGTAGAAATACGAGAGGAACAAGAACTAGGAGACCAAGAAGAACAAGCAGAAGAAACAGAAGAATAAGAGTAAAAAGCAGAAATAACCAAAGAAATAGCCGAAAAAGCAGAAATAACAGAAAATTAAGCTGCGGAGAAGCAGAAGAATCAGAATAAGAGCAAGAAATTGAAAAAAGAAACAATGCAGAAGAAACAGAAAGATGAAGAAGAAGAAGGAGATGTAGAATTACAAGAAGAACAAGAGGAGCTAGAAGACCAAGACGAACAAGAAGAAGAAACAGGGGAATAAGAGGATAAATCAGAAATAACAGATGAGTAAGCCGAAAAAGCAGAAATAACAGAAGAAGCTGAATATGAAGCAGAGGAAGCAGAAGAAGTAATTGAAAAAGCAAAAAAATGCAGAGGAAACCGAAGAAGATGAAGACGAAGGAGATATAGAAGTGAAAGAAGAACAAGAGAAACTGTAAGAACAAGAGGAAGAAACAGAAGAATCAGAGGAAAAAGCAAAAATAACAGAAGAATGAGCCGAAAAAGCAGCAATAACAGAAGAAAAAGCAGAAATAACAGAAGAATAAGCTGAAGAAGAAGCAGTAATAGAAAAGCAGAAAATGCATTAGAAACAGAATAAGATGAAGAAGAAGAAGAAGGAGAAGGATATGTAGAAATACTAGAAGAAGTAGAAGAACAAGAAGAACAAGAAGAAGAAACATGGGAATAAGAGGAAAAAGCAGAAATAACAAAAGAATAAGCGAAAAGCAGAAATAACAGGAGAATAAGCCGAAATAGCAGAAATAAGAGAAGAATAAGGTGAAGAAAAAGCGGAAGCAGAAGAAGAAGTAATTGAAAAAGCAGAAAATGCATTAGAAACAGAAGAAGTTGAAAAAGAAGAAAAAAGGAGATGTAGAAATACGAGAGGAACAAGAACTAGGAGAACAAGAAGAACAAGCAGAAGAAACAGAAGAATAAGAGTAAAAAGCAGAAATAACCAAAGAAATAGCCGAAAAAGCAGAAATAACAGAAAATTAAGCTGCTGAGAAGCAGAAGAATCAGAATAAGAGCAAGAAATTGAAACAACAAACAATGCAGAAGAAACAGAAAGATGAAGAAGAAGAAGGAGATGTAGAATTACAAGAAGAACAAGAGGAGCTAGAAGAACAAGACGAACAAGAAGAAGAAACAGGGGAATAAGAGGATAAATCAGAAATAACAGATGAGTAAGCCGAAAAAGCAGAAATAACAAGATTAAGCCGAAAAAGCAGAAATAATTGAGTAAGCTGAATATGAAGCAGAGGAAGCAGGAGAAGTAATTGAAAAAGCAAAAAAATGCAGAGGAAACCGAAGAAGATGAAGACGAAGGAGATATAGAAGTGAAAGAAGAACAAGAGAAACTGTAAGAACAAGAGGAAGAAACAGAAGAATCAGAGGAAAAAGCAAAAATAACAGAAGAATGAGCCGAAAAAGCAGCAATAACAGAAGAAAAAGCAGAAATAACAGAAGAATAAGCTGAAGAAGAAGCAGAATAAGCAGTAATTGAAAAGCAGAAAATGCATTAGAAACAGAATAAGATGAAGAAGAAGAACAAGGAGAAGGATATGTAGAACTACTAGAAGAAGTAGAAGAACAAGAAGAACAAGAAGAAGAAACATGGGAATAAGAGGAAAAAGCAGAAATAACAAAAGAATAAGCGAAAAGCAGAAATAACAGGAGAATAAGCCGAAATAGCAGAAATAAAGAAGAATAAGGTGAAGAAAAAGCTGAAGCAGAAGAAGAAGTAATTGAAAAAGCAGAAAATGCATTAGAAACAGAAGAAGTTGAAAAAGAAGAAAAAAGGAGATGTAGAAATACGAGAGGAACAAGAACTAGGAGAACAAGAAGAACAAGCAGAAGAAACAGAAGAATAAGAGTAAAAAGCAGAAATAACCAAAGAAATAGCCGAAAAAGCAGAAATAACAGAAAATTAAGCTGCGGAGAAGCAGAAGAATCAGAATAAGAGCAAGAAATTGAAACAACAAACAATGCAGAAGAAACAGAAAGATGATGAAGAAGAAGGAGATGTAGAATTACAAGAAGAACAAGAGGAGCTAGAAGAACAAGACGAACAAGAAGAAGAAACAGGGGAATAAGAGGATAAATCAGAAATAAGAGATGAGTAAGCCGAAAAAGCAGAAATAACAGAATAAGCTGAATATGAAGCAGAGGATGCAGAAGAATTAATTGAAAAAGCAAAAAAATGCAGAGGAAACCGAAGAAGATGAAGACGAAGGAGATATAGAAGTGAAAGAAGAACAAGAGAAACTGTAAGAACAAGAGGAAGAAACAGAAGAATCAGAGGAAAAAGCAAAAATAACAGAAGAATAAGCCGAAAAAGCAGCAATAACAGAAGAAAAAGCCGAAAAAGCAGAAATAACAGAAGAATGAGCTGAAGAAGAAGCAACAATTGAAAAGCAGAATATGCATTAGAAACAGAATAAGATGAAGAAGAAGAAGAAGAAGAAGGATATGTAGAACTACAAGAAGAAGTAGAAGAACAAGAAGAACAAGAAGAAGAAACATGGGAATAATAGGAAAAAGCAGAAATAACAAAAGAATAAGCGAAAAGCAGAAATAACAGGAGAATAAGCCGAAATAGCAGAAATAAGAGAAGAATAAGGTGAAGAAAAAGCTGAAGCAGAAGAAGAAGTAATTGAAAAAGCAGAAAATGCATTAGAAACAGAAGAAGTTGAAAAAGAAGAAAAAAGGAGATGTAGAAATACGAGAGGAACAAGTACTAGGAGAACAAGAAGAACAAGCAGAAGAAACAGAAGAATAAAAGTAAAAAGCAGAAATAACCAAAGAAATAGCCGAAAAAGCAGAAATAACAGAAAATTAAGCTGCGGAGAAACAGAAGAATCAGAATAAGAGCAAGAAATTGAAAAAAGAAACAATGCAGAAGAAACAGAAAGATGAAGAAGAAGAAGGAGATGTAGAATTACAAGAAGAACAAGAGGAGCTAGAAGAACAAGACGAACAAGAAGAAGAAACAGGGGAATAAGAGGATAAATCAGAAATAACAGATGAGTAAGCCGAAAAAGCAGAAATAACAGAATAAGCTGAATATGAAGCAGAGGAAGCAGAAGAAGTAATTGAAAAAGCAAAAAAATGCAGAGGAAACCGAAGAAGATGAAGACGAAGGAGATATAGAAGTGAAAGAAGAACAAGAGAAACTGTAAGAACAAGAGGAAGAAACAGAAGAATCAGAGGAAAAAGCAAAAATAACAGAAGAATAAGCCGAAAAAGCAGCAATAACAGAAGAAAAAGCCGAAAAAGCAGAAATAACAGAAGAATGAGCTGAAGAAGAAGCAACAATTGAAAAGCAGAAAATGCATTAGAAACAGAATAAGATGAAGAAGAAGAAGAAGAAGAAGGATATGTAGAACTACAAGAAGAAGTAGAAGAACAAGAAGAACAACAAGAAGAAACATGGGAATAAGAGGAAAAAGCAGAAATAACAAAAGAATAAGCGAAAAGCAGAAATAACAGGAGAATAAGCCGAAATAGCAGAAATAAGAGAAGAATAAGGTGAAGAAAAAGCTGAAGCAGAAGAAGAAGTAATTGAAAAAGCAGAAAATGCATTAGAAACAGAAGAAGTTGAAAAAGAAGAAAAAAGGAGATGTAGAAATACGAGAGGAACAAGAACTAGGAGACCAAGAAGAACAAGCAGAAGAAACAGAAGAATAAGAGTAAAAAGCAGAAATAACCAAAGAAATAGCCGAAAAAGCAGAAATAACAGAAAATTAAGCTGCGGAGAAGCAGAAGAATCAGAATAAGAGCAAGAAATTGAAAAAAGAAACAATGCAGAAGAAACAGAAAGATGAAGAAGAAGAAGGAGATGTAGAATTACAAGAAGAACAAGAGGAGCTAGAAGACCAAGACGAACAAGAAGAAGAAACAGGGGAATAAGAGGATAAATCAGAAATAACAGATGAGTAAGCCGAAAAAGCAGAAATAACAGAAGAAGCTGAATATGAAGCAGAGGAAGCAGAAGAAGTAATTGAAAAAGCAAAAAAATGCAGAGGAAACCGAAGAAGATGAAGACGAAGGAGATATAGAAGTGAAAGAAGAACAAGAGAAACTGTAAGAACAAGAGGAAGAAACAGAAGAATCAGAGGAAAAAGCAAAAATAACAGAAGAATGAGCCGAAAAAGCAGCAATAACAGAAGAAAAAGCAGAAATAACAGAAGAATAAGCTGAAGAAGAAGCAGTAATAGAAAAGCAGAAAATGCATTAGAAACAGAATAAGATGAAGAAGAAGAAGAAGGAGAAGGATATGTAGAAATACTAGAAGAAGTAGAAGAACAAGAAGAACAAGAAGAAGAAACATGGGAATAAGAGGAAAAAGCAGAAATAACAAAAGAATAAGCGAAAAGCAGAAATAACAGGAGAATAAGCCGAAATAGCAGAAATAAGAGAAGAATAAGGTGAAGAAAAAGCGGAAGCAGAAGAAGAAGTAATTGAAAAAGCAGAAAATGCATTAGAAACAGAAGAAGTTGAAAAAGAAGAAAAAAGGAGATGTAGAAATACGAGAGGAACAAGAACTAGGAGAACAAGAAGAACAAGCAGAAGAAACAGAAGAATAAGAGTAAAAAGCAGAAATAACCAAAGAAATAGCCGAAAAAGCAGAAATAACAGAAAATTAAGCTGCTGAGAAGCAGAAGAATCAGAATAAGAGCAAGAAATTGAAACAACAAACAATGCAGAAGAAACAGAAAGATGAAGAAGAAGAAGGAGATGTAGAATTACAAGAAGAACAAGAGGAGCTAGAAGAACAAGACGAACAAGAAGAAGAAACAGGGGAATAAGAGGATAAATCAGAAATAACAGATGAGTAAGCCGAAAAAGCAGAAATAACAAGATTAAGCCGAAAAAGCAGAAATAATTGAGTAAGCTGAATATGAAGCAGAGGAAGCAGGAGAAGTAATTGAAAAAGCAAAAAAATGCAGAGGAAACCGAAGAAGATGAAGACGAAGGAGATATAGAAGTGAAAGAAGAACAAGAGAAACTGTAAGAACAAGAGGAAGAAACAGAAGAATCAGAGGAAAAAGCAAAAATAACAGAAGAATGAGCCGAAAAAGCAGCAATAACAGAAGAAAAAGCAGAAATAACAGAAGAATAAGCTGAAGAAGAAGCAGAATAAGCAGTAATTGAAAAGCAGAAAATGCATTAGAAACAGAATAAGATGAAGAAGAAGAAGAAGGAGAAGGATATGTAGAACTACTAGAAGAAGTAGAAGAACAAGAAGAACAAGAAGAAGAAACATGGGAATAAGAGGAAAAAGCAGAAATAACAAAAGAATAAGCGAAAAGCAGAAATAACAGGAGAATAAGCCGAAATAGCAGAAATAAAGAAGAATAAGGTGAAGAAAAAGCTGAAGCAGAAGAAGAAGTAATTGAAAAAGCAGAAAATGCATTAGAAACAGAAGAAGTTGAAAAAGAAGAAAAAAGGAGATGTAGAAATACGAGAGGAACAAGAACTAGGAGAACAAGAAGAACAAGCAGAAGAAACAGAAGAATAAGAGTAAAAAGCAGAAATAACCAAAGAAATAGCCGAAAAAGCAGAAATAACAGAAAATTAAGCTGCGGAGAAGCAGAAGAATCAGAATAAGAGCAAGAAATTGAAACAACAAACAATGCAGAAGAAACAGAAAGATGATGAAGAAGAAGGAGATGTAGAATTACAAGAAGAACAAGAGGAGCTAGAAGAACAAGACGAACAAGAAGAAGAAACAGGGGAATAAGAGGATAAATCAGAAATAACAGATGAGTAAGCCGAAAAAGCAGAAATAACAAGATTAAGCCGAAAAAGCAGAAATAATTGAGTAAGCTGAATATGAAGCAGAGGAAGCAGGAGAAGTAATTGAAAAAGCAAAAAAATGCAGAGGAAACCGAAGAAGATGAAGACGAAGGAGATATAGAAGTGAAAGAAGAACAAGAGAAACTGTAAGAACAAGAGGAAGAAACAGAAGAATCAGAGGAAAAAGCAAAAATAACAGAAGAATAAGCCGAAAAAGCAGCAATAACAGAAGAAAAAGCCGAAAAAGCAGAAATAACAGAAGAATGAGCTGAAGAAGAAGCAACAATTGAAAAGCAGAAAATGCATTAGAAACAGAATAAGATGAAGAAGAAGAAGAAGAAGAAGGATATGTAGAACTACAAGAAGAAGTAGAAGAACAAGAAGAACAAGAAGAAGAAACATGGGAATAATAGGAAAAAGCAGAAATAACAAAAGAATAAGCGAAAAGCAGAAATAACAGGAGAATAAGCCGAAATAGCAGAAATAAGAGAAGAATAAGGTGAAGAAAAAGCTGAAGCAGAAGAAGAAGTAATTGAAAAAGCAGAAAATGCATTAGAAACAGAAGAAGTTGAAAAAGAAGAAAAAAGGAGATGTAGAAATACGAGAGGAACAAGAACTAGGAGAACAAGAAGAACAAGCAGAAGAAACAGAAGAATAAAAGTAAAAAGCAGAAATAACCAAAGAAATAGCCGAAAAAGCAGAAATAACAGAAAATTAAGCTGCGGAGAAACAGAAGAATCAGAATAAGAGCAAGAAATTGAAAAAAGAAACAATGCAGAAGAAACAGAAAGATGAAGAAGAAGAAGGAGATGTAGAATTACAAGAAGAACAAGAGGAGCTAGAAGAACAAGACGAACAAGAAGAAGAAACAGGGGAATAAGAGGATAAATCAGAAATAACAGATGAGTAAGCCGAAAAAGCAGAAATAACAGAATAAGCTGAATATGAAGCAGAGGAAGCAGAAGAAGTAATTGAAAAAGCAAAAAAATGCAGAGGAAACCGAAGAAGATGAAGACGAAGGAGATATAGAAGTGAAAGAAGAACAAGAGAAACTGTAAGAACAAGAGGAAGAAACAGAAGAATCAGAGGAAAAAGCAAAAATAACAGAAGAATAAGCCGAAAAAGCAGCAATAACAGAAGAAAAAGCCGAAAAAGCAGAAATAACAGAAGAATGAGCTGAAGAAGAAGCAACAATTGAAAAGCAGAAAATGCATTAGAAACAGAATAAGATGAAGAAGAAGAAGAAGAAGAAGGATATGTAGAACTACAAGAAGAAGTAGAAGAACAAGAAGAACAACAAGAAGAAACATGGGAATAAGAGGAAAAAGCAGAAATAACAAAAGAATAAGCGAAAAGCAGAAATAACAGGAGAATAAGCCGAAATAGCAGAAATAAGAGAAGAATAAGGTGAAGAAAAAGCTGAAGCAGAAGAAGAAGTAATTGAAAAAGCAGAAAATGCATTAGAAACAGAAGAAGTTGAAAAAGAAGAAAAAAGGAGATGTAGAAATACGAGAGGAACAAGAACTAGGAGACCAAGAAGAACAAGCAGAAGAAACAGAAGAATAAGAGTAAAAAGCAGAAATAACCAAAGAAATAGCCGAAAAAGCAGAAATAACAGAAAATTAAGCTGCGGAGAAGCAGAAGAATCAGAATAAGAGCAAGAAATTGAAAAAAGAAACAATGCAGAAGAAACAGAAAGATGAAGAAGAAGAAGGAGATGTAGAATTACAAGAAGAACAAGAGGAGCTAGAAGACCAAGACGAACAAGAAGAAGAAACAGGGGAATAAGAGGATAAATCAGAAATAACAGATGAGTAAGCCGAAAAAGCAGAAATAACAGAAGAAGCTGAATATGAAGCAGAGGAAGCAGAAGAAGTAATTGAAAAAGCAAAAAAATGCAGAGGAAACCGAAGAAGATGAAGACGAAGGAGATATAGAAGTGAAAGAAGAACAAGAGAAACTGTAAGAACAAGAGGAAGAAACAGAAGAATCAGAGGAAAAAGCAAAAATAACAGAAGAATGAGCCGAAAAAGCAGCAATAACAGAAGAAAAAGCAGAAATAACAGAAGAATAAGCTGAAGAAGAAGCAGTAATAGAAAAGCAGAAAATGCATTAGAAACAGAATAAGATGAAGAAGAAGAAGAAGGAGAAGGATATGTAGAAATACTAGAAGAAGTAGAAGAACAAGAAGAACAAGAAGAAGAAACATGGGAATAAGAGGAAAAAGCAGAAATAACAAAAGAATAAGCGAAAAGCAGAAATAACAGGAGAATAAGCCGAAATAGCAGAAATAAGAGAAGAATAAGGTGAAGAAAAAGCGGAAGCAGAAGAAGAAGTAATTGAAAAAGCAGAAAATGCATTAGAAACAGAAGAAGTTGAAAAAGAAGAAAAAAGGAGATGTAGAAATACGAGAGGAACAAGAACTAGGAGAACAAGAAGAACAAGCAGAAGAAACAGAAGAATAAGAGTAAAAAGCAGAAATAACCAAAGAAATAGCCGAAAAAGCAGAAATAACAGAAAATTAAGCTGCTGAGAAGCAGAAGAATCAGAATAAGAGCAAGAAATTGAAACAACAAACAATGCAGAAGAAACAGAAAGATGAAGAAGAAGAAGGAGATGTAGAATTACAAGAAGAACAAGAGGAGCTAGAAGAACAAGACGAACAAGAAGAAGAAAAAGGGGAATAAGAGGATAAATCAGAAATAACAGATGAGTAAGCCGAAAAAGCAGAAATAACAAGAATAAGCCGAAAAAGCAGAAATAACAGAATAAGCTGAATATGAAGCAGAGGAAGCAGGAGAAGTAATTGAAAAAGCAAAAAAATGCAGAGGAAACTGAAGAAGATGAAGACGAAGGAGATATAGAAGTGAAAGAAGAACAAGAGAAACTGTAAGAACAAGAGGAAGAAACAGAAGAATCAGAGGAAAAAGCAAAAATAACAGAAGAATGAGCCGAAAAAGCAGCAATAACAGAAGAAAAAGCAGAAAAAACAGAAGAATAAGCTGAAGAAGAAGCAGAAGAAGCAGTAATTGAAAAGCAGAAAATGCATTAGAAACAGAATAAAATGATGAAGAAGAAGAAGGAGAAGGATATGTAGAACTACTAGAAGAAGTAGAAGAACAAGAAGAACAAGAAGAAGAAACATGGGAATAAGAGGAAAAAGCAGAAATAACAAAAGAATAAGCGAAAAGCAGAAATAACAGGAAAATAAGCTGAAATAGCAGAAATAAGAGAAGAATAAGGTGAAGAAAAAGCTGAAGCAGAAGAAGAAGTAATTGAAAAAGCAGAAAATGCATTAGAAACAGAAGAAGTTGAAAAAGAAGAAAAAAGGAGATGTAGAAATACGAGAGGAACAAGAACTAGGAGAACAAGAAGAACAAGCAGAAGAAACAGAAGAATAAGAGTAAAAAGCAGAAATAACCAAAGAAAGAGCCGAAAAAGCAGAAATAACAGAAAATTAAGCTGCGGAAGAAGCAGAAGAATCAGAATAAGAGCAAGAAATTGAAACAACAAACAATGCAGAAGAAACAGAAAGATGAAGAAGAAGAAGGAGATGTAGAATTACAAGAAGAACAAGAGGAGCTAGAAGAACAAGACGAACAAGAAGAAGAAACAGGGGAATAAGAGGATAAATCAGAAATAACAGATGAGTAAGCCGAAAAAGCAGAAATAACAAGAATAAGCCGAAAAAGCAGAAATAACAGAATAAGCTGAATATGAAACAGAGGAAGCAGAAGAAGTACTAGAAAAAGCAAAAATATGCAGAGGAAACCGAAGAAGATGAAGACGAATGAGATATAGAAGTGAAAGAAGAACAAGAGAAACTGTAAGAACAAGAGGAAGAAACAGAAGAATCAGAGGAAAAAGCAAAAATAACAGAAGAATGAGCCGAAAAAGCAGCAATAACAGAAGAAAAAGCAGAAATAACAGAAGAATTAGCTGAAGAAGAAGCAGAAGAAGCAGTAATTGAAAAGCAGAAAATGCATTAGAAACAGAATAAGATGAAGAAGAAGAAGAAGGAGAAGGATATGTAGAACTACTAGAAGAAGTAGAAGAACAAGAAGAACAAGAAGAAGAAACATGGGAATAAGAGGAAAAAGCAGAAATAACAAAAGAATAAGCGAAAAGCAGAAATAACAGGAGAATAAGCCGAAATAGCAGAAATAAGAGAAGAATAAGGTGAAGAAAAAACTGAAGCAGAAGAAGAAGTAATTGAAAAAGCAGAAAATGCATTAGAAAGAGAAGAAGTTGAAAAAGAAGAAAAAAGGAGATGTAGAAATACGAGAGGAACAAGAACTAGGAGACCAAGAAGAACAAGCAGAAGAAACAGAAGAATAAGAGTAAAAAGCAGAAATAACCAAAGAAATAGCCGAAAAAGCAGAAATAACAGAAAATTAAGCTGCGGAGAAGCAGAAGAATCAGAATAAGAGCAAGAAATTGAAAAAAGAAACAATGCAGAAGAAACAGAAAGATGAAGAAGAAGAAGGAGATGTAGAATTACAAGAAGAACAAGAGGAGCTAGAAGAACAAGACGAACAAGAAGAAGAAACAGGGGAATAAGAGGATAAATCAGAAATAACAGATGAGTAAGCCGAAAAAGCAGAAATAACAAGAATAAGCCGAAAAAGCAGAAATTACAGAATAAGCTGAATATGAAGCAGAGGAAGCAGAAGAAGTAATTGAAAAAGCAAAAAAATGCAGAGGAAACCGAAGAAGATGAAGACGAAGGAGATATAGAAGTGAAAGAAGAACAAGAGAAACTGTAAGAACAAGAGGAAGAAACAGAAGAATCAGACGAAAAAGCAAAAATAACAGAAGAATAAGCCGAAAAAGCAGCAATAACAGAAGAAAAAGCCGAAAAAGCAGAAATAACAGAAGAATGAGCTGAAGAAGAAGCAACAATTGAAAAGCAGAAAATGCATTAGAAACAGAATAAGATGAAGAAGAAGAAGAAGAAGAAGGATATGTAGAACTACAAGAAGAAGTAGAAGAACAAGAAGAACAAGAAGAAGAAACATGGGAATAAGAGGAAAAAGCAGAAATAACAAAAGAATAAGCGAAAAGCAGAAATAACAGGAGAATAAGCCGAAATAGGAGAAATAAGAGAAGAATAACGTGAAGAAAAAGCTTAAGCAGAAGAAGAAGTAATTGAAAAAGCAGAAAATGCATTAGAAACAGAAGAAGTTGAAAAAGAAGAAAAAAGGAGATGTAGAAATACGAGAGGAACAAGAACTAGGAGAACAAGAAGAACAAGCAGAAGAAACAGAAGAATAAGAGTAAAAAGCAGAAATAACCAAAGAAATAGCCGAAAAAGCAGAAATAACAGAAAATTAAGCTGCGGAGAAGCAGAAGAATCAGAATAAGAGCAAGAAATTGAAACAACAAACAATGCAGAAGAAACAGAAAGATGATGAAGAAGAAGGAGATGTAGAATTACAAGAAGAACAAGAGGAGCTAGAAGAACAAGACGAACAAGAAGAAGAAACAGGGGAATAAGAGGATAAATCAGAAATAACAGATGAGTAAGCCGAAAAAGCAGAAATAACAAGATTAAGCCGAAAAAGCAGAAATAATTGAGTAAGCTGAATATGAAGCAGAGGAAGCAGGAGAAGTAATTGAAAAAGCAAAAAAATGCAGAATAAACCGAAGAAGATGAAGACGAAGGAGATATAGAAGTGAAAGAAGAACAAGAGAAACTGTAAGAACAAGAGGAAGAAACAGAAGAATCAGAGGAAAAAGCAAAAATAACAGAAGAATGAGCCGAAAAAGCAGCAATAACAGAAGAAAAAGCAGAAAAAACAGAAGAATAAGCTGAAGAAGAAGCAGAAGAAGCAGTAATTGAAAAGCAGAAAATGCATTAGAAACAGAATAAAATGATGAAGAAGAAGAAGGAGAAGGATATGTAGAACTACTAGAAGAAGTAGAAGAACAAGAAGAACAAGAAGAAGAAACATGGGAATAAGAGGAAAAAGCAGAAATAACAAAAGAATAAGCGAAAAGCAGAAATAACAGGAAAATAAGCTGAAATAGCAGAAATAAGAGAAGAATAAGGTGAAGAAAAAGCTGAAGCAGAAGAAGAAGTAATTGAAAAAGCAGAAAATGCATTAGAAACAGAAGAAGTTGAAAAAGAAGAAAAAAGGAGATGTAGAAATACGAGAGGAACAAGAACTAGGAGAACAAGAAGAACAAGCAGAAGAAACAGAAGAATAAGAGTAAAAAGCAGAAATAACCAAAGAAAGAGCCGAAAAAGCAGAAATAACAGAAAATTAAGCTGCGGAAGAAGCAGAAGAATCAGAATAAGAGCAAGAAATTGAAACAACAAACAATGCAGAAGAAACAGAAAGATGAAGAAGAAGAAGGAGATGTAGAATTACAAGAAGAACAAGAGGAGCTAGAAGAACAAGACGAACAAGAAGAAGAAACAGGGGAATAAGAGGATAAATCAGAAATAACAGATGAGTAAGCCGAAAAAGCAGAAATAACAAGAATAAGCCGAAAAAGCAGAAATAACAGAATAAGCTGAATATGAAACAGAGGAAGCAGAAGAAGTACTAGAAAAAGCAAAAATATGCAGAGGAAACCGAAGAAGATGAAGACGAATGAGATATAGAAGTGAAAGAAGAACAAGAGAAACTGTAAGAACAAGAGGAAGAAACAGAAGAATCAGAGGAAAAAGCAAAAATAACAGAAGAATGAGCCGAAAAAGCAGCAATAACAGAAGAAAAAGCAGAAATAACAGAAGAATTAGCTGAAGAAGAAGCAGAAGAAGCAGTAATTGAAAAGCAGAAAATGCATTAGAAACAGAATAAGATGAAGAAGAAGAAGAAGGAGAAGGATATGTAGAACTACTAGAAGAAGTAGAAGAACAAGAAGAACAAGAAGAAGAAACATGGGAATAAGAGGAAAAAGCAGAAATAACAAAAGAATAAGCGAAAAGCAGAAATAACAGGAGAATAAGCCGAAATAGCAGAAATAAGAGAAGAATAAGGTGAAGAAAAAACTGAAGCAGAAGAAGAAGTAATTGAAAAAGCAGAAAATGCATTAGAAAGAGAAGAAGTTGAAAAAGAAGAAAAAAGGAGATGTAGAAATACGAGAGGAACAAGAACTAGGAGACCAAGAAGAACAAGCAGAAGAAACAGAAGAATAAGAGTAAAAAGCAGAAATAACCAAAGAAATAGCCGAAAAAGCAGAAATAACAGAAAATTAAGCTGCGGAGAAGCAGAAGAATCAGAATAAGAGCAAGAAATTGAAAAAAGAAACAATGCAGAAGAAACAGAAAGATGAAGAAGAAGAAGGAGATGTAGAATTACAAGAAGAACAAGAGGAGCTAGAAGAACAAGACGAACAAGAAGAAGAAACAGGGGAATAAGAGGATAAATCAGAAATAACAGATGAGTAAGCCGAAAAAGCAGAAATAACAAGAATAAGCCGAAAAAGCAGAAATTACAGAATAAGCTGAATATGAAGCAGAGGAAGCAGAAGAAGTAATTGAAAAAGCAAAAAAATGCAGAGGAAACCGAAGAAGATGAAGACGAAGGAGATATAGAAGTGAAAGAAGAACAAGAGAAACTGTAAGAACAAGAGGAAGAAACAGAAGAATCAGACGAAAAAGCAAAAATAACAGAAGAATAAGCCGAAAAAGCAGCAATAACAGAAGAAAAAGCCGAAAAAGCAGAAATAACAGAAGAATGAGCTGAAGAAGAAGCAACAATTGAAAAGCAGAAAATGCATTAGAAACAGAATAAGATGAAGAAGAAGAAGAAGAAGAAGGATATGTAGAACTACAAGAAGAAGTAGAAGAACAAGAAGAACAAGAAGAAGAAACATGGGAATAAGAGGAAAAAGCAGAAATAACAAAAGAATAAGCGAAAAGCAGAAATAACAGGAGAATAAGCCGAAATAGGAGAAATAAGAGAAGAATAACGTGAAGAAAAAGCTTAAGCAGAAGAAGAAGTAATTGAAAAAGCAGAAAATGCATTAGAAACAGAAGAAGTTGAAAAAGAAGAAAAAAGGAGATGTAGAAATACGAGAGGAACAAGAACTAGGAGAACAAGAAGAACAAGCAGAAGAAACAGAAGAATAAGAGTAAAAAGCAGAAATAACCAAAGAAATAGCCGAAAAAGCAGAAATAACAGAAAATTAAGCTGCGGAGAAGCAGAAGAATCAGAATAAGAGCAAGAAATTGAAACAACAAACAATGCAGAAGAAACAGAAAGATGATGAAGAAGAAGGAGATGTAGAATTACAAGAAGAACAAGAGGAGCTAGAAGAACAAGACGAACAAGAAGAAGAAACAGGGGAATAAGAGGATAAATCAGAAATAACAGATGAGTAAGCCGAAAAAGCAGAAATAACAAGATTAAGCCGAAAAAGCAGAAATAATTGAGTAAGCTGAATATGAAGCAGAGGAAGCAGGAGAAGTAATTGAAAAAGCAAAAAAATGCAGAATAAACCGAAGAGGATGAAGACGAAGGAGATATAGAAGTGAAAGAAGAACAAGAGAAACTGTAAGAACAAGAGGAAGAAACAGAAGAATCAGAGGAAAAAGCAAAAATAACAGAAGAATAAGCCGAAAAAGCAGCAATAACAGAAGAAAAAGCCGAAAAAGCAGAAATAACAGAAGAATGAGCTGAAGAAGAAGCAACAATTGAAAAGCAGAAAATGCATTAGAAACAGAATAAGATGAAGAAGAAGAAGAAGAAGAAGGATATGTAGAACTACAAGAAGAAGTAGAAGAACAAGAAGAACAAGAAGAAGAAACATGGGAATAATAGGAAAAAGCAGAAATAACAAAAGAATAAGCGAAAAGCAGAAATAACAGGAGAATAAGCCGAAATAGCAGAAATAAGAGAAGAATAAGGTGAAGAAAAAGCTGAAGCAGAAGAAGAAGTAATTGAAAAAGCAGAAAATGCATTAGAAACAGAAGAAGTTGAAAAAGAAGAAAAAAGGAGATGTAGAAATACGAGAGGAACAAGAACTAGGAGAACAAGAAGAACAAGCAGAAGAAACAGAAGAATAAGAGTAAAAAGCAGAAATAACCAAAGAAATAGCCGAAAAAGCAGAAATAACAGAAAATTAAGCTGCGGAGAAGCAGAAGAATCAGAATAAGAGCAAGAAATTTAAACAACAAACATTGCAGAAGAAACAGAAAGATGATGAAGAAGAAGGAGATGTAGAATTACAAGAAGAACAAGAGGAGCTAGAAGAACAAGACGAACAAGAAGAAGAAACAGGGGAATAAGAGGATAAATCAGAAATAACAGATGAGTAAGCCGAAAAAGCAGAAATAACAAGAATAAGCCGAAAAAGCAGAAATAACAGAATAAGCTGAATATGAAACAGAGGAAGCAGAAGAAGTACTAGAAAAAGCAAAAATATGCAGAGGAAACCGAAGAAGATGAAGACGAATGAGATATAGAAGTGAAAGAAGAACAAGAGAAACTGTAAGAACAAGAGGAAGAAACAGAAGAATCAGAGGAAAAAGCAAAAATAACAGAAGAATGAGCCGAAAAAGCAGCAATAACAGAAGAAAAAGCAGAAATAACAGAAGAATTAGCTGAAGAAGAAGCAGAAGAAGCAGTAATTGAAAAGCAGAAAATGCATTAGAAACAGAATAAGATGAAGAAGAAGAAGAAGGAGAAGGATATGTAGAACTACTAGAAGAAGTAGAAGAACAAGAAGAACAAGAAGAAGAAACATGGGAATAAGAGGAAAAAGCAGAAATAACAAAAGAATAAGCGAAAAGCAGAAATAACAGGAGAATAAGCCGAAATAGCAGAAATAAGAGAAGAATAAGGTGAAGAAAAAACTGAAGCAGAAGAAGAAGTAATTGAAAAAGCAGAAAATGCATTAGAAACAGAAGAAGTTGAAAAAGAAGAAAAAAGGAGATGTAGAAATACGAGAGGAACAAGAACTAGGAGACCAAGAAGAACAAGCAGAAGAAACAGAAGAATAAGAGTAAAAAGCAGAAATAACCAAAGAAATAGCCGAAAAAGCAGAAATAATAGAAAATTAAGCTGCGGAGAAGCAGAAGAATCAGAATAAGAGCAAGAAATTGAAAAAAGAAACAATGCAGAAGAAACAGAAAGATGAAGAAGAAGAAGGAGATGTAGAATTACAAGAAGAACAAGAGGAGCTAGAAGAACAAGACGAACAAGAAGAAGAAACAGGGGAATAAGAGGATAAATCAGAAATAACAGATGAGTAAGCCGAAAAAGCAGAAATAACAAGAATAAGCCGAAAAAGCAGAAATTACAGAATAAGCTGAATATGAAGCAGAGGAAGCAGAAGAAGTAATTGAAAAAGCAAAAAAATGCAGAGGAAACCGAAGAAGATGAAGACGAAGGAGATATATAAGTGAAAGAAGAACAAGAGAAACTGTAAGAACAAGAGGAAGAAACAGAAGAATCAGAGGAAAAAGCAAAAATAACAGAAGAATAAGCCGAAAAAGCAGCAATAACAGAAGAAAAAGCCGAAAAAGCAGAAATAACAGAAGAATGAGCTGAAGAAGAAGCAACAATTGAAAAGCAGAAAATGCATTAGAAACAGAATAAGATGAAGAAGAAGAAGAAGAAGAAGGATATGTAGAACTACAATAAGAAGTAGAAGAACAAGAAGAACAAGAAGAAGAAACATGGGAATAAGAGGAAAAAGCAGAAATAACAAAAGAATAAGCGAAAAGCAGAAATAACAGGAGAATAAGCCGAAATAGGAGAAATAAGAGAAGAATAACGTGAAGAAAAAGCTTAAGCAGAAGAAGAAGTAATTGAAAAAGCAGAAAATGCATTAGAAACAGAAGAAGTTGAAAAAGAAGAAAAAAGGAGATGTAGAAATATGAGAGGAACAAGAACTAGGAGAACAAGAAGAACAAGCAGAAGAAACAGAAGAATAAGAGTAAAAAGCAGAAATAACCAAAGAAATAGCCGAAAAAGCAGAAATAACAGAAAATTAAGCTGCGGAGAAGCAGAAGAATCAGAATAAGAGCAAGAAATTGAAACAACAAACAATGCAGAAGAAACAGAAAGATGATGAAGAAGAAGGAGATGTAGAATTACAAGAAGAACAAGAGGAGCTAGAAGAACAAGACGAACAAGAAGAAGAAACAGGGGAATAAGAGGATAAATCTTAAATAACAGATGAGTAAGCCGAAAAAGCAGAAATAACAAGAATAAGCCGAAAAAGCAGAAATAACAGAATAAGCTGAATATGAAACAGAGGAAGCAGAAGAAGTAATAGAAAAAGCAAAAATATGCAGAGGAAACCGAAGAAGATGAAGACGAAGGAGATATAGAAGTGAAAGAAGAACAAGAGAAACTGTAAGAACAAGAGGAAGAAACAGAAGAATCAGAGGAAAAAGCAAAAATCACAGAAGAATGAGACGAAAAAGCAGCAATAACAGAAGAAAAAGCAGAAATAACAGAAGAATAAGCTGAATAAGAAGCAGAAGAAGCAGTAATTGAAAAGCAGAAAATGCATTAGAAACAGAATAAGATGAAGAAGAAGAAGAAGAAGAAGGATATGTAGAACTACAAGAAGAAGTAGAAGAACAAGAAGAACAAGAAGAAGAAACATGGGAATAAGAGGAAAAAGCAGAAATAACAAAAGAATAAGCGAAAAGCAGAAATAACAGGAGAATAAGCCGAAATAGGAGAAATAAGAGAAGAATAACGTGAAGAAAAAGCTTAAGCAGAAGAAGAAGTAATTGAAAAAGCAGAAAATGCATTAGAAACAGAAGAAGTTGAAAAAGAAGAAAAAAGGAGATGTAGAAATACGAGAGGAACAAGAACTAGGAGACCAAGAAGAACAAGCAGAAGAAACAGAAGAATAAGAGTAAAAAGCAGAAATAACCAAAGAAATAGCCGAAAAAGCAGAAATAACAGAAAATTAAGCTGCGGAGAAGCAGAAGAATCAGAATAAGAGCAAGAAATTGAAACAACAAACAATGCAGAAGAAACAGAAAGATGAAGAAGAAGAAGGAGATGTAGAATTACAAGAAGAACAAGAGGAGCTAGAAGAACAAGACGAACAAGAAGAAGAAACAGGGGAATAAGAGGATAAATCAGAAATAACAGAAGAGTAAGCCGAAAAAGCAGAAATAGCAGAAAAAGCTGAATATGAAGCAGAGGAAGCAGAAGAAGTAATAGAAAAAGCAAAAATATGCAGAGGAAACCGAAGAAGATGAAGACGAAGGAGATATAGAAGTGAAAGAAGAACAAGAGAAACTGTAAGAACAAGAGGAAGAAACAGAAGAATCAGAGGAAAAAGCAAAAATCACAGAAGAATGAGACGAAAAAGCAGCAATAACAGAAGAAAAAGCAGAAATAACAGAAGAATAAGCTGAATAAGAAGCAGAAGAAGCAGTAATTGAAAAGCAGAAAATGCATTAGAAACAGAATAAGATGAAGAAGAAGAAGAAGAAGAAGGATATGTAGAACTACAAGAAGAAGTAGAAGAACAAGAAGAACAAGAAGAAGAAACATGGGAATAAGAGGAAAAAGCAGAAATAACAAAAGAATAAGCGAAAAGCAGAAATAACAGGAGAATAAGCCGAAATAGCAGAAATAAGAGAAGAATAAGGTGAAGAAAAAGCTGAAGCAGAAGAAGTAATTGAAAAAGCAGAAAATGCATTAGAAACAGAAGAAGTTGAAAAAGAAGAAAAAAGGAGATGTAGAAATACGAGAGGAACAAGAACTAGGAGAACAAGAAGAACAAGCAGAAGAAACAGAAGAATAAGAGTAAAAAGCAGAAATAACCAAAGAAATAGCCGAAAAAGCAGAAATAACAGAAAATTAAGCTGCGGAGAAGCAGAAGAATCAGAATAAGAGCAAGAAATTGAAACAACAAACAATGCAGAAGAAACAGAAAGATGAAGAAGAAGAAGGAGATGTAGAATTACAAGAAGAACAAGAGGAGCTAGAAGAACAAGACGAACAAGAAGAAGAAACAGGGGAATAAGAGGATAAATCAGAAATAACAGAAGAGTAAGCCGAAAAAGCAGAAATAGCAGAAAAAGCTGAATATGAAGCAGAGGAAGCAGAAGAAGTAATTGAAAAAGCAAAAAAATGCAGAGGAAACCGAAGAAATGAAGACGAAGGAGATATAGAAGTGAAAGAAGAACAAGAGAAACTGTAAGAACAAGAGGAAGAAACAGAAGAATCAGAGGAAAAAGCAAAAATAACAGAAGAATGAGCCGAAAAAGCAGCAATAACAGAAGAAAAAGCAGAAATAACAGAAGAATAAGCTGAAGAAGAAGCAGAGGAAGCAGAAGAAGTAATTGAAAAAGCAAAAAAATGCAGAGGAAACCGAAGAAGATGAAGACGAAGGAGATATAGAAGTGAAAGAAGAACAAGAGAAACTGTAAGAACAAGAGGAAGAAACAGAAGAATCAGAGGAAAAAGCAAAAATAACAGAAGAATAAGCCGAAAAAGCAGCAATAACAGAAGAAAAAGCCGAAAAAGCAGAAATAACAGAAGAATGAGCTGAAGAAGAAGCAACAATTGAAAAGCAGATAATGCATTAGAAACAGAATAAGATGAAGAAGAAGAAGAAGAAGAAGGATATGTAGAACTACAAGAAGAAGTAGAAGAACAAGAAGAACAAGAAGAAGAAACATGGGAATAAGAGGAAAAAGCAGAAATAACAAAAGAATAAGCGAAAAGCAGAAATAACAGGAGAATAAGCCGAAATAGGAGAAATAAGAGAAGAATAAGGTGAAGAAAAAGCTTAAGCAGAAGAAGAAGTAATTGAAAAAGCAGAAAATGCATTAGAAACAGAAGAAGTTGAAAAAGAAGAAAAAAGGAGATGTAGAAATACGAGAGGAACAAGAACTAGGAGACCAAGAAGAACAAGCAGAAGAAACAGAAGAATAAGAGTAAAAAGCAGAAATAACCAAAGAAATAGCCGAAAAAGCAGAAATAACAGAAAATTAAGCTGCGGAGAAGCAGAAGAATCAGAATAAGAGCAAGAAATTGAAAAAAGAAACAATGCAGAAGAAACAGAAAGATGAAGAAGAAGAAGGAGATGTAGAATTACAAGAAGAACAAGAGGAGCTAGAAGAACAAGACGAACAAGAAGAAGAAACAGGGGAATAAGAGGATAAATCAGAAATAACAGATGAGTAAGCCGAAAAAGCAGAAATAACAAGAATAAGCTGAATATGAAGCAGAGGAAGCAGAAGAAGTAATTGAAAAAGCAAAAAAATGCAGAGGAAACGGAAGAAGATGAAGACGAAGGAGATATAGAAGTGAAAGAAGAACAAGAGAAACTGTAAGAACAAGAGGAAGAAACAGAAGAATCAGAGGAAAAAGCAAAAATAACAGAAGAATGAGCCGAAAAAGCAGCAATAACAGAAGAAAAAGCAGAAATAACAGAAGAATAAGCTGAAGAAGAAGCAGAAGAAGCAGTAATTGAAAAGCAGAAAATGCATTAGAAACAGAATAAGATGAAGAAGAAGAAGAAGGAGAAGGATATGTAGAACTACTAGAAGAAGTAGAAGAACAAGAAGAACAAGAAGAAGAAACATGGGAATAAGAGGAAAAAGCAGAAATAACAAAAGAATAAGCGAAAAGCAGAAATAACAGGAGAATAAGCGGAAATAGCAGAAATAAGAGAAGAATAAGGTGAAGAAAAAGCTGAAGCAGAAGAAGAAGTAATTGAAAAAGCAGAAAATGCATTAGAAACAGAAGAAGTTGAAAAAGAAGAAAAAAGGAGATGTAGAAATACGAGAGGAACAAGAACTAGGAGAACAAGAAGAACAAGCAGAAGAAACAGAAGAATAAGAGTAAAAAGCAGAAATAACCAAAGAAATAGCCGAAAAAGCAGAAATAACAGAAAATTAAGCTGCGGAGAAGCAGAAGAATCAGAATAAGAGCAAGAAATTTAAACAACAAACATTGCAGAAGAAACAGAAAGATGATGAAGAAGAAGGAGATGTAGAATTACAAGAAGAACAAGAGGAGCTAGAAGAACAAGACGAACAAGAAGAAGAAACAGGGGAATAAGAGGATAAATCAGAAATAACAGATGAGTAAGCCGAAAAAGCAGAAATAACAAGAATAAGCCGAAAAAGCAGAAATAACAGAATAAGCTGAATATGAAACAGAGGAAGCAGAAGAAGTACTAGAAAAAGCAAAAATATGCAGAGGAAACCGAAGAAGATGAAGACGAATGAGATATAGAAGTGAAAGAAGAACAAGAGAAACTGTAAGAACAAGAGGAAGAAACTGAAGAATCAGAAGAAAAAGCAAAAATAACAGAAGAATGAGCCGAAAAAGCAGCAATAACAGAAGAAAAAGCAGAAATAACAGAAGAATTAGCTGAAGAAGAAGCAGAAGAAGCAGTAATTGAAAAGCAGAAAATGCATTAGAAACAGAATAAGATGAAGAAGAAGAAGAAGGAGAAGGATATGTAGAACTACTAGAAGAAGTAGAAGAACAAGAAGAACAAGAAGAAGAAACATGGGAATAAGAGGAAAAAGCAGAAATAACAAAAGAATAAGCGAAAAGCAGAAATAACAGGAGAATAAGCCGAAATAGCAGAAATAAGAGAAGAATAAGGTGAAGAAAAAACTGAAGCAGAAGAAGAAGAATTAATTGAAAAAGCAGAAAATGCATTAGAAACAGAAGAAGTTGAAAAAGAAGAAAAAAGGAGATGTAGAAATACGAGAGGAACAAGAACTAGGAGACCAAGAAGAACAAGCAGAAGAAACAGAAGAATAAGAGTAAAAAGCAGAAATAACCAAAGAAATAGCCGAAAAAGCAGAAATAATAGAAAATTAAGCTGCGGAGAAGCAGAAGAATCAGAATAAGAGCAAGAAATTGAAAAAAGAAACAATGCAGAAGAAACAGAAAGATGAAGAAGAAGAAGGAGATGTAGAATTACAAGAAGAACAAGAGGAGCTAGAAGAACAAGACGAACAAGAAGAAGAAACAGGGGAATAAGAGGATAAATCAGAAATAACAGATGAGTAAGCCGAAAAAGCAGAAATAACAAGAATAAGCCGAAAAAGCAGAAATTACAGAATAAGCTGAATATGAAGCAGAGGAAGCAGAAGAAGTAATTGAAAAAGCAAAAAAATGCAGAGGAAACCGAAGAAGATGAAGACGAAGGAGATATAGAAGTGAAAGAAGAACAAGAGAAACTGTAAGAACAAGAGGAAGAAACAGAAGAATCAGAGGAAAAAGCAAAAATAACAGAAGAATAAGCCGAAAAAGCAGCAATAACAGAAGAAAAAGCCGAAAAAGCAGAAATAACAGAAGAATGAGCTGAAGAAGAAGCAACAATTGAAAAGCAGAAAATGCATTAGAAACAGAATAAGATGAAGAAGAAGAAGAAGAAGAAGGATATGTAGAACTACAAGAAGAAGTAGAAGAACAAGAAGAACAAGAAGAAGAAACATGGGAATAAGAGGAAAAAGCAGAAATAACAAAAGAATAAGCGAAAAGCAGAAATAACAGGAGAATAAGCCGAAATAGGAGAAATAAGAGAAGAATAACGTGAAGAAAATGCTTAAGCAGAAGAAGAAGTAATTGAAAAAGCAGAAAATGCATTAGAAACAGAAGAAGTTGAAAAAGAAGAAAAAAGGAGATGTAGAAATACGAGAGGAACAAGAACTAGGAGACCATGAAGAACAAGCAGAAGAAACAGAAGAATAAGAGTAAAAAGCAGAAATAACCAAAGAAATAGCCGAAAAAGCAGAAATAACAGAAAATTAAGCTGCGGAGAAGCAGAAGAATCAGAATAAGAGCAAGAAATTGAAACAACAAACAATGCAGAAGAAACAGAAAGATGATGAAGAAGAAGGAGATGTAGAATTACAAGAAGAACAAGAGGAGCTAGAAGAACAAGACGAACAAGAAGAAGAAACAGGGGAATAAGAGGATAAATCTTAAATAACAGATGAGTAAGCCGAAAAAGCAGAAATAACAAGAATAAGCCGAAAAAGCAGAAATAACAGAATAAGCTGAATATGAAACAGAGGAAGCAGAAGAAGTAATAGAAAAAGCAAAAATATGCAGAGGAAACCGAAGAAGATGAAGACGAAGGAGATATAGAAGTGAAAGAAGAACAAGAGAAACTGTAAGAACAAGAGGAAGAAACAGAAGAATCAGAGGAAAAAGCAAAAATCACAGAAGAATGAGACGAAAAAGCAGCAATAACAGAAGAAAAAGCAGAAATAACAGAAGAATAAGCTGAATAAGAAGCAGAAGAAGCAGTAATTGAAAAGCAGAAAATGCATTAGAAACAGAATAAGATGAAGAAGAAGAAGAAGAAGAAGGATATGTAGAACTACAAGAAGAAGTAGAAGAACAAGAAGAACAAGAAGAAGAAACATGGGAATAAGAGGAAAAAGCAGAAATAACAAAAGAATAAGCGAAAAGCAGAAATAACAGGAGAATAAGCCGAAATAGCAGAAATAAGAGAAGAATAAGGTGAAGAAAAAGCTGAAGCAGAAGAAGTAATTGAAAAAGCAGAAAATGCATTAGAAACAGAAGAAGTTGAAAAAGAAGAAAAAAGGAGATGTAGAAATACGAGAGGAACAAGAACTAGGAGAACAAGAAGAACAAGCAGAAGAAACAGAAGAATAAGAGTAAAAAGCAGAAATAACCAAAGAAATAGCCGAAAAAGCAGAATTAACAGAAAATTAAGCTGCGGAGAAGCAGAAGAATCAGAATAAGAGCAAGAAATTGAAACAACAAACAATGCAGAAGAAACAGAAAGATGAAGAAGAAGAAGGAGATGTAGAATTACAAGAAGAACAAGAGGAGCTAGAAGAACAAGACGAACAAGAAGAAGAAACAGGGGAATAAGAGGATAAATCAGAAATAACAGAAGAGTAAGCCGAAAAAGCAGAAATAGCAGAAAAAGCTGAATATGAAGCAGAGGAAGCAGAAGAAGTAATTGAAAAAGCAAAAAAATGCAGAGGAAACCGAAGAAGATGAAGACGAAGGAGATATAGAAGTGAAAGAAGAACAAGAGAAACTGTAGGAACAAGAGGAAGAAACAGAAGAATCAGAGGAAAAAGCAAAAATAACAGAAGAATGAGCCGAAAAAGCAGCAATAACAGAAGAAAAAGCAGAAATAACAGAAGAATAAGCTGAAGAAGAAGCAGAGGAAGCAGAAGAAGTAATTGAAAAAGCAAAAAAATGCAGAGGAAACCGAAGAAGATGAAGACGAAGGAGATATAGAAGTGAAAGAAGAACAAGAGAAACTGTAAGAACAAGAGGAAGAAACAGAAGAATCAGAGGAAAAAGCAAAAATAACAGAAGAATAAGCCGAAAAAGCAGCAATAACAGAAGAAAAAGCCGAAAAAGCAGAAATAACAGAAGAATGAGCTGAAGAAGAAGCAACAATTGAAAAGCAGAAAATGCATTAGAAACAGAATAAGATGAAGAAGAAGAAGAAGAAGAAGGATATGTAGAACTACAAGAAGAAGTAGAAGAACAAGAAGAACAAGAAGAAGAAACATGGGAATAAGAGGAAAAAGCAGAAATAACAAAAGAATAAGCGAAAAGCAGAAATAACAGGAGAATAAGCCGAAATAGGAGAAATAAGAGAAGAATAACGTGAAGAAAAAGCTTAAGCAGAAGAAGAAGTAATTGAAAAAGCAGAAAATGCATTAGAAACAGAAGAAGTTGAAAAAGAAGAAAAAAGGAGATGTAGAAATACGAGAGGAACAAGAACTAGGAGACCAAGAAGAACAAGCAGAAGAAACAGAAGAATAAGAGTAAAAAGCAGAAATAACCAAAGAAATAGCCGAAAAAGCAGAAATAACAGAAAATTAAGCTGCGGAGAAGCAGAAGAATCAGAATAAGAGCAAGAAATTGAAAAAAGAAACAATGCAGAAGAAACAGAAAGATGAAGAAGAAGAATGAGATGTAGAATTACAAGAAGAACAAGAGGAGCTAGAAGAACAAGACGAACAAGAAGAAGAAACAGGGGAATAAGAGGATAAATCAGAAATAACAGATGAGTAAGCCGAAAAAGCAGAAATAACAAGAATAAGCTGAATATGAAGCAGAGGAAGCAGAAGAATTAATTGAAAAAGCAAAAAAAATGCAGAGGAAACGGAAGAAGATGAAGACGAAGGAGATATAGAAGTGAAAGAAGAACAAGAGAAACTGTAAGAACAAGAGGAAGAAACAGAAGAATCAGAGGAAAAAGCAAAAATAACAGAAGAATGAGCCGAAAAAGCAGCAATAACAGAAGAAAAAGCAGAAATAACAGAAGAATAAGCTGAAGAAGAAGTAGAAGAAGCAGTAATTGAAAAGCAGAAAATGCATTAGAAACAGAATAAGATGAAGAAGAAGAAGAAGGAGAAGGATATGTAGAACTACTAGAAGAAGTAGAAGAACAAGAAGAACAAGAAGAAGAAACATGGGAATAAGAGGAAAAAGCAGAAATAACAAAAGAATAAGCGAAAAGCAGAAATAACAGGAGAATAAGCCGAAATAGGAGAAATAAGAGAAGAATAACGTGAAGAAAAAGCTTAAGCAGAAGAAGAAGTAATTGAAAATGCAGAAAATGCATTAGAAACAGAAGAAGTGGAAAAAGAAGAAAAAAGGAGATGTAGAAATACGAGAGGAACAAGAACTAGGAGAACAAGAAGAACAAGCAGAAGAAACAGAAGAATAAGAGTAAAAAGCAGAAATAACCAAATAAATAGCCGAAAATGCAGAAATAACAGAAAAATTAAGCTGCGGAGAAGCAGAAGAATCAGAATAAGAGCAAGAAATTGAAACAACAAACAATGCAGAAGAAACAAAAAGATGAAGAAGAAGAAGGAGATGTAGAATTACAAGAAGAACAAGAGGAGCTAGAAGAACAAGACGAACAAGAAGAAGAAACAGGGGAATAAGAGGATAAATCAGAAATAACAGATGAGTAAGCCGAAAAAGCAGAAATAACAAGAATAAGACGAGAAAGCAGAAATAACAGAATAAGCTGAATATGATGCAGAGGAAGCAGAAGAATTAATAGAAAAAGCAAAAATATGCAGAGGAAACCGAAGAAGATGAAGACGAAGGAGATATAGAAGTGAAAGAAGAACAAGAGAAACTGTAAGAACAATAGGAAGAAACAGAAGAATCAGAGGAAAAAGCAAAAATAACAGAAGAATGAGCCGAAAAAGCAGCAATAACAGAAGAAAAAGCAGAAATAATAGAAGAATAAGCTGAAGAAGAAGCAGAAGAAGCAGTAATTGAAAAGCAGAAAATGCATTAGAAACAGAATAAGATGAAGAAGAAGAAGGAGGAGAAGGATATGTAGAACTACTAGAAGAAGTAGAAGAACAAGAAGAACAAGAAGAAGACACATGGGAATAAGAGGAAAAAGCAGAAATAACAAAAGAATAAGCGAAAAGCAGAAATAACAGGAGAATAAGCCGAAATAGCAGAAATAAGAGAAGAATAAGGTGAAGAAAAAGCTGAAGCAGAAGAAGTAATTGAAAAAGCAGAAAATGCATTAGAAACAGAAGAAGTTGAAAAAGAAGAAAAAAGGAGATGTAGAAATACGAGAGGAACAAGAACTAGGAGACCAAGAAGAACAAGCAGAAGAAACAGAAGAATAAGAGTAAAAAGCAGAAATAACCAAAGAAATAGCCGAAAAAGCAGAAATAACAGAAAATTAAGCTGCGGAAGAAGCAGAAGAATCAGAATAAGAGCAAGAAATTGAAACAACAAACAATGCAGAAGAAACAGAAAGATGAAGAAGAAGAAGGAGATGTAGAATTACCAGAAGAACAAGAGGAGCTAGAAGAATAAGACGAACAAGAAGAAGAAACAGGGGAATAAGAGGATAAATCAGAAATAACAGATGAGTAAGCCGAAAAAGCAGAAATAACAAGAATAAGCTGAAAAAGCAGAAATAACAGAATAAGCTGAATATGAAGCAGAGGAAGCAGAAGAAGTAATTGAAAAAGCAAAAATATGCAGAGGAATCCGAAGAAGATGAAGACGAAGGAGATATAGAAGTGAAAGAAGAACAAGAGAAACTGTAAGAACAAGAGGAAGAAACAGAAGAATCAGAGGAAAAAGCAAAAATAACAGAAGAATGAGCCGAAAAAGCAGCAATAACAGAAGAAAAAGCAGAAATAACAGAAGAATAAGCTGAAGAAGAAGCAGAAGAAGCAGTAATTGAAAAGCAGAAAATGCATTAGAAACAGAATAAGATGAAGAAGAAGAAGAAGGAGAAGGATATGTAGAACTACTAGAAGAAGTAGAAGAACAAGAAGAACAAGAAGAAGAAACATGGGAATAAGAGGAAAAAGCAGAAATAACAAAAGAATAAGCGAAAAGCAGAAATAACAGGAGAATAAGCCGAAATAGCAGAAATAAGAGAAGAATAAGGTGAAGAAAAAGCTGAAGCAGAAGAAGAAGTAATTGAAAAAGCAGAAAATGCATTAGAAACAGAAGAAGTTGAAAAAGAAGAAAAAAGGAGATGTAGAAATACGAGAGGAACAAGAACTAGGAGACCAAGAAGAAGAAGCAGAAGAAACAGAAGAATAAAGTAAAAAGCAGAAATAACCAAAGAAATAGCCGAAAAAGCAGAAATAACAGAAAATTAAGCTGCGGAGAAGCAGAAGAATCAGAATAAGAACAAGAAATTGAAAAAAGAAACAATGCAGAAGAAACAGAAAGATGAAGAAGAAGAAGGAGATGTAGAATTACAAGAAGAACAAGAGGAGCTAGAAGAACAAGACGAACAAGAAGAAGAAACAGGGGAATAAGAGGATAAATCAGAAATAACAGAAGAGTAAGTCGAAAAAGCAGAAATAGCAGAAAAAGCTGAATATGAAGCAGAGGAAGCAGAAGAAGTAATTGAAAAAGCAAAAAAATGCAGAGGAAACCGAAGAAGATGAAGACGAAGGAGATATAGAAGTGAAAGAAGAACAAGAGAAACTGTAAGAACAAGAGGAAGAAACAGAAGAATCAGAGGAAAAAGCAAAAATAACAGAAGAATGAGCCGAAAAAGCAGCAATAACAGAAGAAAAAGCAGAAATAACAGAAGAATAAGCTGAAGAAGAAGCAGAGGAAGCAGAAGAAGTAATTGAAAAAGCAAAAAAATGCAGAGGAAACCGAAGAAGATGAAGACGAAGGAGATATAGAAGTGAAAGAAGAACAAGAGAAACTGTAAGAACAAGAGGAAGAAACAGAAGAATCAGAGGAAAAAGCAAAAATAACAGAAGAATAAGCCGAAAAAGCAGCAATAACAGAAGAAAAAGCCGAAAAAGCAGAAATAACAGAAGAATGAGCTGAAGAAGAAGCAACAATTGAAAAGCAGAAAATGCATTAGAAACAGAATAAGATGAAGAAGAAGAAGAAGAAGAAGGATATGTAGAACTACAAGAAGAAGTAGAAGAACAAGAAGAACAAGAAGAAGAAACATGGGAATAAGAGGAAAAAGCAGAAATAACAAAAGAATAAGCGAAAAGCAGAAATAACAGGAGAATAAGCCGAAATAGGAGAAATAAGAGAAGAATAACGTGAAGAAAAAGCTTAAGCAGAAGAAGAAGTAATTGAAAAAGCAGAAAATGCATTAGAAACAGAAGAAGTTGAAAAAGAAGAAAAAAGGAGATGTAGAAATACGAGAGGAACAAGAACTAGGAGACCAAGAAGAACAAGCAGAAGAAACAGAAGAATAAGAGTAAAAAGCAGAAATAACCAAAGAAATAGCCGAAAAAGCAGAAATAACAGAAAATTAAGCTGCGGAGAAGCAGAAGAATCAGAATAAGAGCAAGAAATTGAAAAAAGAAACAATGCAGAAGAAACAGAAAGATGAAGAAGAAGAAGGAGATGTAGAATTACAAGAAGAACAAGAGGAGCTAGAAGAACAAGACGAACAAGAAGAAGAAACAGGGGAATAAGAGGATAAATCAGAAATAACAGATGAGTAAGCCGAAAAAGCAGAAATAACAAGAATAAGCTGAATATGAAGCAGAGGAAGCAGAAGAAGTAATTGAAAAAGCAAAAAAATGCAGAGGAAACGGAAGAAGATGAAGACGAAGGAGATATAGAAGTGAAAGAAGAACAAGAGAAACTGTAAGAACAAGAGGAAGAAACAGAAGAATCAGAGGAAAAAGCAAAAATAACAGAAGAATGAGCCGAAAAAGCAGCAATAACAGAAGAAAAAGCAGAAATAACAGAAGAATAAGCTGAAGAAGAAGCAGAAGAAGCAGTAATTGAAAAGCAGAAAATGCATTAGAAACAGAATAAGATGAAGAAGAAGAAGAAGGAGAAGGATATGTAGAACTACTAGAAGAAGTAGAAGAACAAGAAGAACAAGAAGAAGAAACATGGGAATAAGAGGAAAAAGCAGAAATAACAAAAGAATAAGCGAAAAGCAGAAATAACAGGAGAATAAGCCGAAATAGGAGAAATAAGAGAAGAATAACGTGAAGAAAAAGCTTAAGCAGAAGAAGAAGTAATTGAAAATGCAGAAAATGCATTAGAAATAGAAGAAGTGGAAAAAGAAGAAAAAAGGAGATGTAGAAATACGAGAGGAACAAGAACTAGGAGAACAAGAAGAACAAGCAGAAGAAACAGAAGAATAAGAGTAAAAAGCAGAAATAACCAAATAAATAGCCGAAAATGCAGAAATAACAGAAAAATTAAGCTGCGGAGAAGCAGAAGAATCAGAATAAGAGCAAGAAATTGAAACAACAAACAATGCAGAAGAAACAAAAAGATGAAGAAGAAGAAGGAGATGTAGAATTACAAGAAGAACAAGAGGAGCTAGAAGAACAAGACGAACAAGAAGAAGAAACAGGGGAATAAGAGGATAAATCAGAAATAACAGATGAGTAAGCCGAAAAAGCAGAAATAACAAGAATAAGACGAGAAAGCAGAAATAACAGAATAAGCTGAATATGATGCAGAGGAAGCAGAAGAATTAATAGAAAAAGCAAAAATATGCAGAGGAAACCGAAGAAGATGAAGACGAAGGAGATATAGAAGTGAAAGAAGAACAAGAGAAACTGTAAGAACAATAGGAAGAAACAGAAGAATCAGAGGAAAAAGCAAAAATAACAGAAGAATGAGCCGAAAAAGCAGCAATAACAGAAGAAAAAGCAGAAATAATAGAAGAATAAGCTGAAGAAGAAGCAGAAGAAGCAGTAATTGAAAAGCAGAAAATGCATTAGAAACAGAATAAGATGAAGAAGAAGAAGGAGGAGAAGGATATGTAGAACTACTAGAAGAAGTAGAAGAACAAGAAGAACAAGAAGAAGACACATGGGAATAAGAGGAAAAAGCAGAAATAACAAAAGAATAAGCGAAAAGCAGAAATAACAGGAGAATAAGCCGAAATAGCAGAAATAAGAGAAGAATAAGGTGAAGAAAAAGCTGAAGCAGAAGAAGTAATTGAAAAAGCAGAAAATGCATTAGAAACAGAAGAAGTTGAAAAAGAAGAAAAAAGGAGATGTAGAAATACGAGAGGAACAAGAACTAGGAGACCAAGAAGAACAAGCAGAAGAAACAGAAGAATAAGAGTAAAAAGCAGAAATAACCAAAGAAATAGCCGAAAAAGCAGAAATAACAGAAAATTAAGCTGCGGAAGAAGCAGAAGAATCAGAATAAGAGCAAGAAATTGAAACAACAAACAATGCAGAAGAAACAGAAAGATGAAGAAGAAGAAGGAGATGTAGAATTACCAGAAGAACAAGAGGAGCTAGAAGAATAAGACGAACAAGAAGAAGAAACAGGGGAATAAGAGGATAAATCAGAAATAACAGATGAGTAAGCCGAAAAAGCAGAAATAACAAGAATAAGCTGAAAAAGCAGAAATAACAGAATAAGCTGAATATGAAGCAGAGGAAGCAGAAGAAGTAATTGAAAAAGCAAAAATATGCAGAGGAATCCGAAGAAGATGAAGACGAAGGAGATATAGAAGTGAAAGAAGAACAAGAGAAACTGTAAGAACAAGAGGAAGAAACAGAAGAATCAGAGGAAAAAGCAAAAATAACAGAAGAATGAGCCGAAAAAGCAGCAATAACAGAAGAAAAAGCAGAAAAAGCAGAAATAACAGAAGAATGAGCTGAAGAAGAAGCAACAATTGAAAAGCAGAATATGCATTAGAAACAGAATAAGATGAAGAAGAAGAAGAAGGAGAAGGATATGTAGAACTAAAAGAAGAATTAGAAGAAAAAGAAGAAGAAACATGGGAATAAGAGGAAAAAGCAGAAATAACAAAAGAATAAGCGAAAAGCAGAAATAACAAGAAAATAAGCCGAAATAGCAGAAATAAGAGAAGAATAAGGTGAAGAAAAAGCTGAAGAAGAAGAAGAAGTAATTGAAAAAGCAGAAAATGCATTAGAAACAGAAGAAGTTGAAAAAGAAGAAAAAAGGAGATGTAGAAATACGAGAGGAACAAGAACTAGGAGAACAAGAAGAACAAGCAGAAGAAACAGAAGAATAAGAGTAAAAAGCAGAAATAACCAAAGAAATAGCCGAAAAAGCAGAATTAACAGAAAATTAAGCTGCGGAAGAAGCAGAAGAATCAGAATAAGAGCAAGAAATTGAAACAACAAACAATGCAGAAGAAACAGAAAGATGAAGAAGAAGAAGGAGATGTAGAATTACAATAAGAACAAGAGGAGCTAGAAGAACAAGACGAACAAGAAGAAGAAAAAGGGGAATAAGAGGATATATCAGAAAAAACAGATGCGTAAGCCGAAAAAGCAGAAATAACAAGAATAAGCCGAAAAAGCAGAAATAACAGAATAAGCTGAATATGAAGCAGAGGAAGCAGGAGAAGTAATTGAAAAAGCAAAAAAATGCAGAGGAAACTGAAGAAGATGAAGACGAAGGAGATATAGAAGTGAAAGAAGAACAAGAGAAACTGTAAGAACAAGAGGAAGAAACAGAAGAATCAGAGGAAAAAGCAAAAATAACAGAAGAATGAGCCGAAAAAGCAGCAATAACAGAAGAAAAAGCAGAAAAAACAGAAGAATAAGCTGAAGAAGAAGCAGAAGAAGCAGTAATTGAAAAGCAGAAAATGCATTAGAAACAGAATAAAATGATGAAGAAGAAGAAGGAGAAGGATATGTAGAACTACTAGAAGAAGTAGAAGAACAAGAAGAACAAGAAGAAGAAACATGGGAATAAGAGGAAAAAGCAGAAATAACAAAAGAATAAGCGAAAAGCAGAAATAACAGGAAAATAAGCTGAAATAGCAGAAATAAGAGAAGAATAAGGTGAAGAAAAAGCTGAAGCAGAAGAAGAAGTAATTGAAAAAGCAGAAAATGCATTAGAAACAGAAGAAGTTGAAAAAGAAGAAAAAAGGAGATGTAGAAATACGAGAGGAACAAGAACTAGGAGAACAAGAAGAACAAGCAGAAGAAACAGAAGAATAAGAGTAAAAAGCAGAAATAACCAAAGAAATAGCCGAAAAAGCAGAAATAACAGAAAATTAAGCTGCGGAAGAAGCAGAAGAATCAGAATAAGAGCAAGAAATTGAAACAACAAACAATTCAGAAGAAACAGAAAGATGAAGAAGAAGAAGGAGATGTAGAATTACAAGAAGAACAAGAGGAGCTAGAAGAACAAGACGAACAAGAAGAAGAAACAGGGCAATAAGAGGATAAATCAGAAATAACAGATGAGTAAGCCGAAAAAGCAGAAATAACAAGAATAAGCCGAAAAAGCAGAAATAACAGAATAAGCTGAATATGAAGCAGAGGAAGCAGAAGAAGTAATTGAAAAAGCAAAAATATGCAGAGGAAACCGAAGAAGATGAAGACGAAGGAGATATAGAAGTGAAAGAAGAACAAGAGAAACTCTAAGAACAAGAGGAAGAAATAGAAGAATCAGAGGAAAAAGCAAAAATAACAGAAGAATAAGCCGAAAAAGCAGCAATAACAGAAGAAAAAGGCGAAAAAGCAAAAATAACAGAAGAATGAGCTGAAGAAGAAGCAACAATTGAGAGGAGAAAATGCATTAGTAACAGAATAAGATGAAGAAGAAGAGGAAGGATATGTAGAACTACAAGAAGAAGTAGAAGAACAAGAAGAAAAAGAAGAAGAAACATGGGAATAAGAGGAAAAAGCAGAAATAACAAAAGAATAAGCAAAAAGCAGAAATAACAGGAGAATAAGCCGAAATAGCAGAAATAAGAGAAGAATAAGGTGAAGAAAAAGCTGAAGAAGAAGAAGAAGTAATTGAAAAAGCAGAAAATGCATTAGAAACAGAAGAAGTTGAAAAAGAAGAAAAAAGGAGATGTAGAAATACGAGAGGAACAAGAACTAGGAGAACAAGAAGAATAAGCAGAAGAAACAGAAGAATAAGAGTAAAAAGCAGAAATAACCAAAGAAATAGCCGAAAAAGCAGAAATAACAGAAAATTAAGCTGCGGAAGAAGCAGAAGAATCAGAATAAGAGCAAGAAATTGAAACAACAAACAATGCAGAAGAAACAGAAAGATGAAGAAGAAGAAGGAGATGTAGAATTACAATAAGAACAAGAGGAGCTAGAAGAACAAGACGAACAAGAAGAAGAAACAGGGGAATAAGAGGATAAATCAGAAATAACAGATGAGTAAGCCGAAAAAGCAGAAATAACAAGAATAAGCCGAAAAAGCAGAAATAACAGAATAAGCTGAATATGAAGCAGAGGAAGCAGAAGAAGTTATTGAAAAAGCAAAAAAATGTAGAGGAAACCGAAGAAGATGAAGACGAAGGAGATATAGAAGTGAAAGAAGAACAAGAGAAACTGTAAGAACAAGAGGAAGAAACAGAAGAATCAGAGGAAAAAGCAAAAATAACAGAAGAATGAGCCGAAAAAGCAGCAATAACAGAAGAAAAAGCCGAAAAAGCAGAAATAACAGAAGAATAAGCTGAAGAAGAAGCAACAATTGAAAAGCAGAAAATGCATTAGAAACAGAATAAGATGAAGAAGAAGAAGAAGAAGAAGGATATGTAGAACTACAAGAAGAAGTAGAAGAACAAGAAGAACAAGAAGAAGAAACATGGGAATAAGAGGAAAAAGCAGAAATAACAAAAGAATAAGCGAAAAGCAGAAATAACAGGAGAATAAGCCGAAATAGCAGAAATAAGAGAAGAATAAGGTGAAGAAAAAGCTGAAGCAGAAGAAGAAGTAATTGAAAAAGCAGAAAATGCATTAGAAACAGAAGAAGTTGAAAAAGAAGAAAAAAGGAGATGTAGAAATACGAGAGGAACAAGAACTAGGAGACCAAGAAGAACAAGCAGAAGAAACAGAAGAATAAGAGTAAAAAGCAGAAATAACCAAAGAAATAGCCGAAAAAGCAGAAATAACAGAAAATTAAGCTGCGGAAGAAGCAGAAGAATCAGAATAAGAGCAAGAATTTGAAACAACAAACAATGCAGAAGAAACAGAAAGATGAAGAAGAAGAAGGAGATGTAGAATTACAAGAAGAACAAGAGGAGCTAGAAGAACAAGACGAACAAGAAGAAGAAACAGGGGAATAAGAGGATAAATCAGAAATAACAGATGCCGAAAAAGCAGAAATAACAAGAATAAGCCGAAAAAGCAGAAATAACAGAATAAGCTGAATATGAAGCAGAGGAAGCAGAAGAAGTAATTGAAAAAGCAAAAAAATGCAGAGGAAACCGAAGAAGATGAAGACGAAGGAGATATAGAAGTGAAAGAAGAACAAGAGAAACTGTAAGAACAAGAGGAAGAAACAGAAGAATCAGAGGAAAAAGCAAAAATAACAGAAGAATGAGCCGAAAAAGCAGCAATAACAGAAGAAAAAGCAGAAATAACAGAAGAATAAGCTGAAGAAGAAGCAGAAGAAGCAGTAATTGAAAAGCAGAAAATGCATTAGAAACAGAATAAGATGAAGAAGAAGGAGAAGGATATGTAGAACTACTAGAAGAAGTAGAAGAACAAGAAGAACAAGAAGAAGAAACATGGGAATAAGAGGAAAAAGCAGAAATAACAAAAGAATAAGCGAAAAGCAGAAATAACAGGAGAATAAGCCGAAATAGCAGAAATAAGAGAAGAATAAGGTGAAGAAAAAGCTGAAGCAGAAGAAGAAGTAATTGAAAAAGCAGAAAATGCATTAGAAACAGAAGAAGTTGAAAAAGAAGAAAAAAGGAGATGTAGAAATACGAGAGGAACAAGAACTAGGAGACCAAGAAGAACAAGCAGAAGAAACAGAAGAATAAAAGTAAAAAGCAGAAATAACCAAAGAAATAGCCGAAAAAGCAGAAATAACAGAAAATTAAGCTGCGGAGAAGCAGAAGAATCAGAATAAGAGCAAGAAATTGAAAAAAGAAACAATGCAGAAGAAACAGAAAGATGAAGAAGAAGAAGGAGATGTAGAATTACAAGAAGAACAAGAGGAGCTAGAAGAACAAGACGAACAAGAAGAAGAAACAGGGGAATAAGAGGATAAATCAGAAATAACAGATGCCGAAAAAGCAGAAATAACAAGAATAAGCCGAAAGCGCAGAAATAACAGAATAAGCTGAATATGAAGCAGAGGAAGCAGAAGAAGTAATTGAAAAAGCAAAAAAATGCAGAGGAAAACGAAGAAGATGAAGACGAAGGAGATATAGAAGTGAAAGAAGAACAAGAGAAACTGTAAGAACAAGAGGAAGAAACAGAAGAATCAGAGGAAAAAGCAAAAATAACAGAAGAATGAGCCGAAAAAGCAGCAATAACAGAAGAAAAAGCAGAAAAAACAGAAGAATAAGCTGAAGAAGAAGCAGAAGAAGCAGTAATTGAAAAGCAGAAAATGCATTAGAAACAGAATAAAATGATGAAGAAGAAGAAGGAGAAGGATATGTAGAACTACTAGAAGAAGTAGAAGAACAAGAAGAACAAGAAGAAGAAACATGGGAATAAGAGGAAAAAGCAGAAATAACAAAAGAATAAGCGAAAAGCAGAAATAACAGTAGAATAAGCCGAAATAGCAGAAATAAGAGAAGAATAAGTTGAAGAAAAAGCTGAAGCAGAAGAAGAAGTAATTGAAAAAGCAGAAAATGCATTAGAAACAGAAGAAGTTGAAAAAGAAGAAAAAAGGAGATGTAGAAATACGAGAGGAACAAGAACTAGGAGAACAAGAAGAACAAGCAGAAGAAACAGAAGAATAAGAGTAAAAAGCAGAAATAACCAAAGAAATAGCCGAAAAAGCAGAAATAACAGAAAATTAAGCTGCGGAGAAGCAGAAGAATCAGAATAAGAGCAAGATATTGAAACAACAAACAATGCAGAAGAAACAGAAAGATGATGAAGAAGGAGATGTAGAATTACAAGAAGAACAAGAGGAGCTAGAAGAACAAGACGAACAAGAAGAAGAAACAGGGGAATAAGAGGATAAATCAGAAATAACAGATGAGTAAGCCGAAAAAGCAGAAATAACAAGAATAAGCCGAAAAAGCAGAAATAACAGAATAAGCTGAATATGAAACAGAGGAAGCAGAAGAAGTAATAGAAAAAGCAAAAATATGCAGAGGAAACCGAAGAAGATGAAGACGAAGGAGATATAGAAGTGAAAGAAGAACAAGAGAAACTGTAAGAACAAGAGGAAGAAACAGAAGAATCAGAGGAAAAAGCAAAAATAACAGAAGAATGAGCCGAAAAAGCAGCAATAACAGAAGAAAAGCAGAAATAACAGAAGAATAAGCTGAAGAAGAAGCAGAAGAAGCAGTAATTGAAAAGCAGAAAATGCATTAGAAACAGAATAAGATGAAGAAGAAGAAGAAGGAGAAGGATATGTAGAACTACTAGAAGAAGTAGAAGAACAAGAAGAACAAGAAGAAGAAACATGGGAATAAGAGGAAAAAGCAGAAATAACAAAAGAATAAGCGAAAAGCAGAAATAACAGGAGAATAAGCCGAAATAGCAGAAATAAGAGAAGAATAAGGAGAAGAAAAAGCTGAAGCAGAAGAAGAAGTAATTGAAAAAGCAGAAAATGCATTAGAAACAGAAGAAGTTGAAAAAGAAGAAAAAAGGAGATGTAGAAATACGAGAGGAACAAGAACTAGGAGACCAAGAAGAACAAGCAGAAGAAACAGAAGAATAAGAGTAAAAAGCAGAAATAACCAAAGAAATACCCGAAAAAGCAGAAATAACAGAAAATTAAGCTGCGGAAGAAGCAGAAGAACCAGAATAAGAGCAAGAAATTGAAACAACAAACAATGCAGAAGAAACAGAAAGATGAAGAAGAAGAAGGAGATGTAGAATTACAAGAAGAACAAGAGGAGCTAAAGAACAAGACGAACAAGAAGAAGAAACAGGGGAATAAGAGGATAAATCAGAAATAACAGATGAGTAAGCCGAAAAAGCAGAAATAACAAGAATAAGCCGAAAAAGCAGAAATTACAGAATAAGCTGAATATGAAGCAGAGGAAGCAGAAGAAGTAATTGAAAAAGCAAAAAAATGCAGAGGAAACCGAAGAAGATGAAGACGTAGGAGATATAGAAGTGAAAGAAGAACAAGAGAAACTGTAAGAACAAGAGGAAGAAACAGAAGAATCAGAGGAAAAAGCAAAAATAACAGAAGAATAAGCCGAAAAAGCAGCAATAACAGAAGAAAAAGACGAAAAAGCAGAAATAACAGAAGAATGAGCTGAAGAAGAAGCAACAATTGAAAAGCAGAAAATGCATTAGAAACAGAATAAGATGAAGAAGAAAAAGAAGAAGAAGGATATGTAGAACTACAAGAAGAAGTAGAAGAACAAGAAGAACAAGAAGAAGAAACATGGGAATAAGAGGAAAAAGCAGAAATAACAAAAGAATAAGCGAAAAGCAGAAATAACAGGAGAATAAGCCGAAATAGGAGAAATAAGAGAAGAATAACGTGAAGAAAAAGCTTAAGCAGAAGAGGAAGTAATTGAAAAAGCAGAAAATGCATTAGAAACAGAAGAAGTTGAAAAAGAAGAAAAAAGGAGATGTAGAAATACGAGAGGAACAAGAACTAGGAGAACAAGAAGAACAAGCAGAAGAAACAGAAGAATAAGAGTAAAAAGCAGAAATAACCAAAGAAATAGCCGAAAATGCAGAAATAACAGAAAATTAAGCTGCGGAGAAGCAGAAGAATCAGAATAAGAGCAAGAAATTGAAACAACAAACAATGCAGAAGAAACAGAAAGATGAAGAAGAAGAAGGAGATGTAGAATTACAAGAAGAATAAGAGGAGCTAGAAGAACAAGACGAACAAGAAGAAGAAACAGGGGAATAAGAGGATAAATCAGAAATAACAGATGAGTAAGCCGAAAAAGCAGAAATTACAAGAATAAGCCGAAAAAGCAGAAATAACAGAATAAGCTGAATATGAAACAGAGGAAGCAGAAGAAGTAATAGAAAAAGCAAAAATATGCAGAGGAAACCGAAGAAGATGAAGACGAAGGAGATATAGAAGTGAAAGAAGAACAAGAGAAACTGTAAGAACAAGAGGAAGAAACAGAAGAATCAGAGGAAAAAGCAAAAATAACAGAAGAATGAGCCGAAAAAGCAGCAATAACAGAAGAAAAAGCAGAAATAACAGAAGAATAAGCTGAAGAAGAAGCAGAAGAAGCAGTAATTGAAAAGCAGAAAATGCATTAGAAACAGAATAAGATGAAGAAGAAGAAGAAGGAGAAGGATATGTAGAACTACTAGAAGAAGTAGAAGAACAAGAAGAACAAGAAGAAGAAACATGGGAATAAGAGGAAAAAGCAGAAATAACAAAAGAATAAGCGAAAAGCAGAAATAACAGGAGAATAAGCCGAAATAGCAGAAATAAGAGAAGAATAAGGAGAAGAAAAAGCTGAAGCAGAAGAAGAAGTAATTGAAAAAGCAGAAAATGCATTAGAAACAGAAGAAGTTGAAAAAGAAGAAAAAAGGAGATGTAGAAATACGAGAGGAACAAGAACTAGGAGACCAAGAAGAACAAGCAGAAGAAACAGAAGAATAAGAGTAAAAAGCAGAAATAACCAAAGAAATAGCCGAAAAAGCAGAAATAACAGAAAATTAAGCTGCGGAAGAAGCAGAAGAATCAGAATAAGAGCAAGAAATTGAAACAACAAACAATGCAGAAGAAACAGAAAGATGAAGAAGAAGAAGGAGATGTAGAATTACAAGAAGAACAAGAGGAGCTAGAAGAACAAGACGAACAAGAAGAAGAAACAGGGGAATAAGAGGATAAATCAGAAATAACAGATGAGTAATCCGAAAAAGCAGAAATAACAAGAATAAGCTGAAAAAGCAGAAATAACAGAATAAGCTGAATATGAAGCAGAGGAAGCAGAAGAAGTAATTGAAAAAGCAAAAATATGCAGAGGAAACCGAAGAAGATGAAGACGAAGGAGATATAGAAGTGAAAGAAGAACAAGAGAAACTGTAAGAACAAGAGGAAGAAACAGAAGAATCAGAGGAAAAAGCAAAAATAAGAGAAGAATGAGCCGAAAAAGCAGCAATAACAGAAGAAAAAGCCGAAAAAGCAGAAATAACAGAAGAATGAGCTGAAGAAGAAGCAACAATTGAAAAGCAGAATATGCATTAGAAACAGAATAAGATGAAGAAGAAGAAGAAGGAGAAGGATATGTAGAACTAAAAGAAGAAGTAGAAGAAAAAGAAGAAGAAACATGGGAATAAGAGGAAAAAGCAGAAATAACAAAAGAATAAGCGAAAAGCAGAAATAACAAGAAAATAAGCCGAAATAGCAGAAATAAGAGAAGAATAAGGTGAAGAAAAAGCTGAAGCAGAAGAAGAAGTAATTGAAAAAGCAGAAAATGCATTAGAAACAGAAGAAGTTGAAAAAGAAGAAAAAAGGAGATGTAGAAATACGAGAGGAACAAGAACTAGGAGAACAAGAAGAACAAGCAGAAGAAACAGAAGAATAAGAGTAAAAAGCAGAAATAACCAAAGAAATAGTCGAAAAAGCAGAAATAACAGAAAATTAAGCTGCAGAAGAAGCAGAAGAATCAGAATAAGAGCAAGAAATTGAAAAAACAAACAATGCAGAAGAAACAGAAAGATGATGAAGAAGAAGGAGATGTAGAATTACAAGAAGAACAAGAGGAGCTAGAAGAACAAGACGAACAAGAAGAAGAAAAAGGGGAATAAGAGGATAAATCAGAAATAACAGATGAGTAAGCCGAAAAAGCAGAAATAACAAGAATAAGCCGAAAAAGCAGAAATAACAGAATAAGCTGAATATGAAGCAGAGGAAGCAGGAGAAGTAATTGAAAAAGCAAAAAAATGCAGAGGAAACTGAAGAAGATGAAGACGAAGGAGATATAGAAGTGAAAGAAGAACAAGAGAAACTGTAAGAACAAGAGGAAGAAACAGAAGAATCAGAGGAAAAAGCAAAAATAACAGAAGAATGAGCCGAAAAAGCAGCAATAACAGAAGAAAAAGCAGAAAAAACAGAAGAATAAGCTGAAGAAGAAGCAGAAGAAGCAGTAATTGAAAAGCAGAAAATGCATTAGAAACAGAATAAAATGATGAAGAAGAAGAAGGAGAAGGATATGTAGAACTACTAGAAGAAGTAGAAGAACAAGAAGAACAAGAAGAAGAAACATGGGAATAAGAGGAAAAAGCAGAAATAACAAAAGAATAAGCGAAAAGCAGAAATAACAGGAAAATAAGCTGAAATAGCAGAAATAAGAGAAGAATAAGGTGAAGAAAAAGCTGAAGCAGAAGAAGAAGTAATTGAAAAAGCAGAAAATGCATTAGAAACAGAAGAAGTTGAAAAAGAAGAAAAAAGGAGATGTAGAAATACGAGAGGAACAAGAACTAGGAGAACAAGAAGAACAAGCAGAAGAAACAGAAGAATAAGAGTAAAAAGCAGAAATAACCAAAGAAAGAGCCGAAAAAGCAGAAATAACAGAAAATTAAGCTGCGGAAGAAGCAGAAGAATCAGAATAAGAGCAAGAAATTGAAACAACAAACAATGCAGAAGAAACAGAAAGATGAAGAAGAAGAAGGAGATGTAGAATTACAAGAAGAACAAGAGGAGCTAGAAGAACAAGACGAACAAGAAGAAGAAACAGGGGAATAAGAGGATAAATCAGAAATAACAGATGAGTAAGCCGAAAAAGCAGAAATAACAAGAATAAGCTGAAAAAGCAGAAATAACAGAATAAGCTGAATATGAAGCAGAGGAAGCAGAAGAAGTAATTGAAAAAGCAAAAAAATGCAGAGGAAACCGAAGAAGATGAAGACGAAGGAGATATAGAAGTGAAAGAAGAACAAGAGAAACTGTAAGAACAAGAGGAAGAAACAGAAGAATCAGAGGAAAAAGCAAAAATAACAGAAGAATAAGCCGAAAAAGCAGCAATAACAGAAGAAAAAGCCGAAAAAGCAGAAATAACAGAAGAATGAGCTGAAGAAGAAGCAACAATTGAAAAGCAGAAAATGCATTAGAAACAGAATAAGATGAAGAAGAAGAAGAAGAAGAAGAAGGATATGTAGAACTACAAGAAGAAGTAGAAGAACAAGAAGAACAAGAAGAAGAAACATGGGAATAAGAGGAAAAAGCAGAAATAACAAAAGAATAAGCGAAAAGCAGAAATAACAGGAAAATAAGCCGAAATAGCAGAAATAAGAGAAGAATAAGGTGAAGAAAAAGCTGAAGCAGAAAAAGAAGTAATTGAAAAAGCAGAAAATGCATTAGAAACAGAAGAAGTTGAAAAAGAAGAAAAAAGGAGATGTAGAAATACGAGAGGAACAAGAACTAGGAGAACAAGAAGAACAAGCAGAAGAAACAGAAGAATAAGAGTAAAAAGCAGAAATAACCAAAGAAATAGCCGAAAATGCAGAAATAACAGAAAATTAAGCTGCAGAGAAGCAGAAGAATCAGAATAAGAGCAAGAAATTGAAACAACAAACAATGCAGAAGAAACAGAAAGATGAAGAAGAAGAAGGAGATGTAGAATTACAAGAGAACAAGAGGAGCTAGAAGAACAAGACAAACAAGAAGAAGAAACAGGGGAATAAGAGGATAAATCAGAAATAACAGATGAGTAAGCCGAAAAAGCAGAAATAACAAGAATAAGCCGAAAAAGCAGAAATAATAGAATAAGCTGAATATGAAGCAGAGGAAGCAGGAGAAGTAATTGAAAAAGCAAAAAAATGCAGAGGAAACCGAAGAAGATGAAGAGGAAGGAGATATAGAAGTGAAAGAAGAACAAGAGAAACTGTAAGAACAAGAGGAAGAAACAGAAGAATCAGAGGAAAAAGCAAAAATAACAGAAGAATGAGCCGAAAAAGCAGCTATAACAGAAGAAAAAGCAGAAATAACAGAAGAATAAGCTGAAGAAGAAGCAGAAGAAGCAGTAATTGAAAAGCAGAAAATGCATTAGAAACAGAATAAGATGAAGAAGAAGAAGAAGGAGAAGGATATGTAGAACTACTAGAAGAAGTAGAAGAACAAGAAGAACAAGAAGAAGAAACATGGGAATAAGAGGATAAAGCAGAAATAACAAAAGAATAAGCGAAAAGCCGAAATAACAGGAGAATAAGCCGAAATAGCAGAAATAAGAGAAGAATAAGGTGAAGAAAAAGCTGAAGCAGAAGAAGAAGTAATTGAAAAGGCAGAAAATGCATTAGAAACAGAAGAAGTTGAAAAAGAAGAAAAAAGGAGATGTAGAAATACGAGAGGAACAAGAACTAGGAGACCAAGAAGAACAAGCAGAAGAAACAGAAGAATAAAAGTAAAAAGCAGAAATAACCAAAGAAATAGCCGAAAAAGCAGAAATAACAGAAAATTAAGCTGCGGAGAAGCAGAAGAATCAGAATAAGAGCAAGAAATTGAAAAAAGAAACAATGCAGAAGAAACAGAAAGATGAAGAAGAAGAAGGAGATGTAGAATTACAAGAAGAACAAGAGGAGCTAGAAGAACTAGACGAACAAGAAGAAGAAACAGGGGAATAAGAGGATAAATCAGAAATAACAGATGAGTAAGCCGAAAAAGCAGAAATAGCAGAAAAAGCTGAATATGAAGCAGAGGAAGCAGAAGAAGTAATTGAAAAAGCAAAAAAATGCAGAGGAAACCGAAGAAGATGAAGACGAAGGAGATATAGAAGTGAAAGAAGAACAAGAGAAACTGTAAGAACAAGAGGAAGAAACAGAAGAATCAGAGGAAAAAGCAAAAATAACAGAAGAATAAGCCGAAAAAGCAGCAATAACAGAAGAAAAAGACGAAAAAGCAGAAATAACAGAAGAATGAGCTGAAGAAGAAGCAACAATTGAAAAGCAGAAAATGCATTAGAAACAGAATAAGATGAAGAAGAAGAAGAAGAAGAAGGATATGTAGAACTACAAGAAGAAGTAGAAGAACAAGAAGAACAAGAAGAAGAAACATGGGAATAAGAGGAAAAAGCAGAAATAACAAAAGAATAAGCGAAAAGCAGAAATAACAGGAGAATAAGCCGAAATAGCAGAAATAAGAGAAGAATAAGGTGAAGAAAAAGCTGAAGCAGAAGAAGAAGTAATTGAAAAAGCAGAAAATGCATTAGAAACAGAAGAAGTTGAAAAAGAAGAAAAAAGGAGATGTAGAAATACGAGAGGAACAAGAACTAGGAGAACAAGAAGAACAAGCAGAAGAAACAGAAGAATAAGAGTAAAAAGCAGAAATAACCAAAGAAATAGCCGAAAAAGCAGAAATAACAGAAAATTAAGCTGCGGAGAAGCAGAAGAATCAGAATAAGAGCAAGAAATTGAAACAACAAACAATGCAGAAGAAAGAGAAAGATGATGAAGAAGAAGGAGATGTAGAATTACAAGAAGAATAAGAGGAGCTAGAAGAACAAGACGAACAAGATGAAGAAACAGGGGAATAAGAGGATAAATCAGAAATAACAGATGAGTAAGCCGAAAAAGCAGAAATAACTAGAATAAGCCGAAAAAGCAGAAATAACAGAATAAGCTGAATATGAAACAGAGGAAGCAGAAGAAGTAATAGAAAAAGCAAAAATATGCAGAGGAAACCGAAGAAGATGAAGACGAAGGAGATATAGAAGTGAAAGAAGAACAAGAGAAACTGTAAGAACAAGAGGAAGAAACAGAAGAATTAGAGGAAAAAGCAAAAATAACAGAAGAATGAGCCGAAAAAGCAGCAATAACAGAAGAAAAAGCAGAAATAACAGAAGAATAAGCTGAAGAAGAAGCAGAAGAAGCAGTAATTGAAAAGCAGAAAATGCATTAGACATAGAATAAGATGAAGAAGAAGAAGAAGGAGAAGGATATGTAGAACT